>NW_027168815.1:380032-417532 GCF_036898095.1 Palaemon carinicauda | reverse complement strand
TTTCAATATAGGAAATATTCTTGAGCTTTCATGTGTTCTAATGAAGCTATGAGATTGCCTTTATACTTTTCCTGGTGAAGACAGAAAAATACTTGAATAATCCAGTCAGACACTTACAAGATTCCTGCAAGTAGAAAATGGTGCTGGTACTGCAGTGTAGTTAGCGATACTCTGATTTTTTCAGTTTAGGAGAAGCCAGGACAATTGCCCATTAAGTGCAAACTATTCCTACCATGGTAGCATTGGTTTGGTATTTTTGTATATTTACCTTTTTTGTTTCTTTTACTTAGTCTGAAAAGGCAACAAAAGGATCTTGGTCAATCTTAATTTAAGCATCTTAGGTTCCTCCTGCATAGGTTACATAGTCCTGGTACTTCCACATATCTAGCTTTCCCGGTGCCTCCTGTAGCTTCTGATGGAGTTAAAAGCTAGAATCCTGGTGAAGAGTTGTAAATTAATGCTTCCTATGAGAAAGTAATAACTTATACTACTAGAAGTGTCCAATCTTAATGCATGCATAGCAATGTCCAAAAAAAAATATTGCTGTTGGAATTCCCAAAAGTTCCAATATGTGTTGAATGTTCTTGGTACTTCATCATACTGGTCAGAGTACTGTACTATACTTAGCTTCCCAGTGCTTGGGAGTCTTCCAATGAAGTATACAAAAATTCTGGGTAGTCCTTTGAAATTACCATTCTTGGTGATTTTACCTGGTCTGATGAAGCTTGAAAGTTCTGGAGCGAGATTTCTCCTTAGAGGTTATAGGGACCTACTCTTTTTTATCTTTGCGAATATTTTTATCGGTGTCCCTTCTTAGAAAGAGTTTCTTCATCCTCAGGAAGAACACTATTACTTGCAACATTTTTATGTGAAAGTCAGAAAACTGAGAGGACCATTTTCTGGACACAAAGGTGTCCTCTCAATGATCTCCCTATCTCGACTGTGATGTGTCTGTATTAAGGGACGGGCTAATGTTACAGTTATGGCCAAAGAATTTGATATGTACCATGATCAGAGAACTCGCTTGTAATGACCTGAGATATGATCACGATGCTTAGGAAACCCTTACAAGCTGCCCTTCTCCTCACCCTCTTCAGATCTTTTTTGTTTACCTCTGTGTCAACTACAGTATGACCGGAATGTGTTGCCGCCTCCCTTAATGAAACCTATAAACTGAAGGTGAAGGGTATTTTTCTAGTAGAAATATAGAATTATGATACTTATATATAAAGGTTAAATTGAGTATCCCTTCCTCTCTATCGCCTTCTTGAGCCGTTCTGGGACTAAAAGTGCAAGGTTTTGGAGGGTTCTTTTAGGAATGGGGGCCAAAAGCTGGCGAACTATAGACTCCAAACGTGGCACTAAGGAGGTGTCCATATCACGCAACTTCTTTTTTATTAACCGCCAAAAGTTTGCTATGGGGTTAATATCAGGACTATTACCTGGCCAGTCATTGAAATAGTTGACCTCCCAGTCCCTTAGCCAGTCTGTTACAAGTTTGGCCGTGTGAGCAGGAGCCCGAGCCTGCATGAAAACTTCTGCTTTGGTCTGCTCGAAAGAGTCAGGAAGGTTGTCTGCCAATAACTCCAGATGGTTGTACTGGTTCACTCTCTCATTAGCATGAAGTACAATTAGCTTCCCAACACCATAAAAAGTAAACACTGCCCAAACCATAAGCGAGGCAGGGTGCTTGAGGATCTTGTTTGTGAAGAAAGGTTTCAAGGGGTCATCACCTGGCTTGCATAATTTGTGTAAAACTCTCTTGGGATATATCATTGGACTACAGATGATATTTTCTTTACCATATTAAGCGTATGGGAGTGTTTCAATGATGGCTTCACCAGCTGAGTAAGAAGTTTCAATCATAGTTGAAAGACATGTTCCTGCTGCCATGAAATGTCTCTCAGTTTTATCACGAAGACTTTCTGAAATAATTGGCCAGTGATTCAGTCATCTCAAAGTAATCAGCTTTCCCGTTACACTACACCTTTATTTGTTTGAATTTTTTGGTCACATCACACCCATTTGGCTTCACAAATTACATCAGTCGAAATATCTGCAAAGTTGGTCATTCTAATCAATAATGTTCTGTTCAGTAAGCTTTAGTACTTACTATCGAATTCTTATTTATATCTTATTTTCATCATTTATAAAAGTAATAACAGGAGATTCCTTTATAACACTATATTCGGTAGTGAATTTTACATTTGTTCTCTATACTCTTTGTCAACATCGCTTTCCCACACCTGAAAGATGGTAAGTCTACAGCAAGAGACTACCATTTTGTAACACAGAGATAATACTATATGCTTTTTATCACTGATCACCCTTGTTTATAACAATATCACCAGAGAATCGAAATCTTTGATTTTCTGGCCCTTCCTAAAGGTGTTTTACACTCCTGCTACTATTAACATATCTGCTACTTGTTTTAAAATCATGTCCTCTTTCTCTTAATAAATAGATATTCACGTGTACATGAAGTGATATTTAAAATAGATTAAAAACTATGGCTTGATTTCTGATTGAACTGCATTGTGGTAGATTTGTTTGAAGAGTTGGTGCTTGTTGTCGCACTGATATTTATCTCAAGTTTGTTGTCACTTGTTCAGTCACGAGTTCAGTCAATTCAGAAATGGTCATATGTAAACGCTAAGATGGTATTTCTTTTTGTATAAATTGTTTTCTATTGTCAATAGTGTTAGGCTTCTATTTCTTTGTGTAGAAATTATATATGGTTTATTATCAAGAAGTTGCTCTTACCAAAATACAAACCATCGTCATTTAATAGAATTATTACTTCAGCAAACCTGAATGTCCATTTAAACTTTTAACGAAGTTGGCATGTGGACGGTAGGCTCCAATTACTAGCCAGGTAGTGCAACTCTCACTTTAACTTCAGCCTCAATTCAGAATGTATGTGGTTCTCTATTATTTTTGTATTTTCTAATATGATTAGGAGTTATTGTAATGGCCCAACAGGGTTAAAGTTACAAGTAAAAACCTTCTACCAACCCCTGTCCCCCACTTCCCTTACTCTCAAAATGTGACATAGACGACTGTTAGTGTTAGTAAAACTAGGTCATATTTCTAAAAAAGGTTGACATTATTGCAATGTGTTCATTCTTTATGTGATGTCACTTCATTTGTCTTCTTGAATAAAACCTTTGAAAAAAGAGTCTTATAAAAAAATGCAATTGTCCTACATATTTGATACATTGGATCTTTTCGTATGGATTTTCCCAATACATAGTAGTCCCAAATGAATAGCTGCTAATTATTTCTTGAAATATTATTGGAAATAAGATTCAATTTCACAGGGACGTGCTGAAGGGTGCAATTGCATTCATACGTGCTGGAGAGATTTAGACTTTGACGAGCGGACCAATCCTCAGACCTTCGAGTGAAGAAGTGCACCAAAGCCATGTTGTCCGTGCGAATGACAAATGGCCAACATTCTTTGAAGTGTAGGAACCTATGCAATTCCCTCATTTCTTGGTCACATGTGAAGTACCCAAATTCCACACTGGACAGATTCCTACTAAAAAACGCCAAAGGGTGAGGTTACCCTATGACCCCTGCTTGAGTACTGCAACAATTATAATGTTGCTGCTATCAATGGAGAAAAGGGAAAGATCAGATAACACACAAAAACTTAGAGCAGCCATGTTTGATAGGGCATTTTTTGCAGTGCAGAAAGCTGTTATGAATTGTGTTTGCGAGAGACATTGATAGCTTGAGAGTAGCAACGATGGCTGCAAGGAACCAGTAATAATAGTTGATCATAAAAAAAAATTCTTGCATTGCTTTGATGGTCGAGGGTGTGTGGATGTTCTGAACAGCTGGTACTTTTTCAGGGAAAGGATGAACTCCTTCAGGAGAGATGCGGTACCCTAAGAAGGATACTTCGTTGGCACCAAAGGTACAGTTGTCGTACGCCACTGCAAAGCCATTCTATTTTAGGCAGTCGAGCATGACACACAGGTGAAGGAGGTGTTCCTCTTTGAAGGAAGAAGACAAAAGTATGTCGCCCTTGTAACATACTCTGAAGTGGAGGTTGACGAAAAAGCCATTCATGAAGCGTTGAAAAGTAGCCACTTCATTACTAAGGCTGAAACAGGATGATTGTAGCTGTATGTAATGAAATCGGTGGTGATGGTGGTCTTGGGGATGTCAATTATGAGTTCATGGACATCTGATAACACCCCTTCAGTAAATCAAGCATGGATAAAGCCTTTGCTTTGTTGTGAGCAGGAGGTAATTGTGGCAAGGTTTTGTTCGGAGGTAGTTAATCCATTCTGTCTGCTTGTTCATGTGCCATTAATCCCCACATTGGTGTAGGGAATTTTCTTACTGCAGGACTATATTTAAGGACAATAGGCATGAGCTTACAGCCTTGTGGCAAAGGTACATTTCTTTCAATTCGGCAAACATTTTTTAGTGACTCCAAAACAATTCGGCAGATGACACTTGACTCTTGCGAACACTGATAGCCCTGTTGTCTTGATATGGTGATCAATATTTTGTTTAGTGGGAATGGTGGGCATATTGTGAAGTTGAGGACAGAAAACTTCTGAGTATAATGTGAGGAGGTGGGCGTAGATATGTGGTGTTAGGTTATATCAGAGAGGTTTTAGGAATGAAACTAAACTTTTTTAACGGATAACGAGCCTTTATACAAGTAATTGCAAGCAAAAACCTCACCAAATTCAATGAAGCTAATAAAAGAAAAGCCAAGCTTAAACTGCTTCTTTTAAATGTGCGGGGAGAGAGCAAGATATACAAAAAAAAAAAATATTAAAAAACTGAATGATCGTGTGCGAAACATTTTTTGGTATAATGCCCTATATTCCTTAGATTACTTTCGTCCAAAAAACGGATTTTGAGCGAAGCGAAAAATCTATTTTTGGGTGAGATAGCCATGTCGCCCTGATGGAAGTTCCTATAGGGTAGGTTCCTTTAAAATTTATATGAAATCCCAAGCAGACTGGAATGGGATTTTACATGATCTTTTGTGCATGAATTGGTCACAATTATATAATAGTGTAGATCCTGTTGTCCCTTTGATGCTTATGGAGGTGTAGACCCAAATGGTATTTTTCCTTTGTTTTTTATAAAGACAGCAGATTTCTTAGCTCCAAAGTTATCTGTTATTTTGCGCAAGTTAGTAAGAAGAGGAGCTTTTAGCACTGGTTGGAGAATTGGTAATGTTACTACTCTATGTAAATGTGTTTGTAGTAGCGGAAATCCCACTGATTACCGCCCAATTTCCATAACTCCCATATTATCTAAAGTTTTTGAGCGTCTTCTGGCAAAACGTCTTAATAGGTTTGCTGAAGGTAATCATCTACTCCCTAGTTTGCAATTTGGTTTTCGTAAAGGCCTTGGAGCATGTGATGCCCTTCTCACAAACTCCAATGCTGTACAGAAATCCCTTAATTGTGGTCGGAAAGTTCGTATGATTGGCCTTGATTTTAGTGCTGCCTTTGACCGTGTTAATCATGAGGCCCTTGTTTTCAAGCTGAAACAGTTGGGAGTGGGTGGGTCGTTTCTTAGCATTATTATTGATTTTTTGAGTAATAGATCTCAAAGAGTTGTTGTTGATGGGCACCATAGTGATTATAGGAATGTAATATCCGGTGTTCCACAGGATAGCGTTCTTGGCCCATTACTTATCATACTATATACACGTGACATGTGATTTGGCCTAGAAAACAAGCTTTTTGCATATGCAGATGATGCTACTCTCTTTGCATCAATTCCATCCCCTGAATGTAGATCTAGGGTTGGTGAATCCCTTAATAGAGATTTAGCTAGAATTAGTGCATGGTGCAAATTATGGGGTATGAAGTTGAATCCTAACAAAACTCAAAGTATGATTGTAAGTAGGCCAAGGACGGTAGCTCCTCAACATCCGGATCTCAGTATTGATAATATTTCTTTAAATATGTAGGACTCTTTCAAAGTTTAAGGTGTGATTCTCGATAGTAAATTTACTTTTGAGAAACATATAAGGTCTGTGTCTTCTTCAATTGCCCCAAAAATAGGCTTATTGAGAAAGTCTTTCAAGATTTTCGGTGATCAATCTATTCTGAAGAAGTGTTTTAATTCTTTCATTCTACCTTGTTTTGAGTATTGTTCTCCTGTCTGGTCTTCAGCTGCTGATTCTAATCCTAATTTGTTGGACAGAAACTTACGGTCTACTAAATTTCTTATTCCTGATCTAGATATTAATCTCTGGCACCGTCGTTCAATTAGTTCATTATGCATGTTGCATAGGATTTTTCACAACTCTGACCATCCTTTATATTCAGATCTTCCTGGACAATTCTATCCTGTTCGTAATACTAGGAAGGCAGTTAATTCTAATAGCCAGGCCTTCTCCATCACGAGGCTCAATACTACGCAGTACTCTAGAAGTTTTATTCCAGCTGTTACCAATTGTGGAATGATCTTCCTAATCGGGTGGTTGAATCAGTAGAACATCAAAAGTTCAAAGTTGGAGCAAATGCTTTTTTGTTGACCAAGCGGACATGAGTCTTTTTATAGTTTATTTATGACATATTTGTTTTTGATGTTGTTAATAGTTTATATATGACATATCTGTTTTGACGTTGTTACTTATTTTAGAATGATTTGTTAATTTGTTCTCTTTATTTATTTATTTCCTTATTTCCTTTCCTCACTGGGCTATTTTTCCCTGTTGGAGCCCCTGGGCTTATTGCATCTTGCTTCTCCACTTAGGGATGTAGCTTGGATAGTAATAATAATAATAATAATAAAAATAATAATATATTTAACTATGGTGATATTCCCAGAGAATTTACCTTAAGGTACCTAGAATTCTAACTCCTGGAGCGAATATCCCTTATTAAACTAACCAGGGATATCGCGTAATATCAGAGGACGCATTCTTGACACGCCACATAGCAATCTGTACCCCGAAAAGAATTAACACTTCGAAGGGGTCAAGTGGCAAGAAAACGAAAAACGAGAATGAAAGGAGAGCCGCTAGCAAGGCACCTCTACTATCTCTCTTCGAGTGCGTACATAGCGCCGCCGACGGCGCCATCTGTATTCATTGTAGCGATACACAAGGTGGCTACAGATACTGTATATAGGGAGGGGTCCTATAGCCCATTTTAAAGAAAAGGAAGGGCAGGTCCATCAGAACGACATGGCTATCTCACCCAAAAATAGATTTTTCGCTTCGCTCGAAATCCGTTTTTTGGGCTCAGTCCATGTTGTCCTGATGGAGGTATACCAGAGCATCACTGTATCTGTGGATTCTCAAAACATGCCGTACTCTCAAGAAGGTATTTCCGGTCAGCCTAGACCTAGAGACCTAAGATGTTACTGTCATATATCTTTTCATCGAAACATAGACTATGTTAGTGCTTCCTGCCCCTTACAGGGAAGAGTCATACAAGACTTTGGAAAAGTCTCGAAGAGTACATATACCTATGTATGAAAAACAGACAAGCAAGTATAGTGGTCTCACTATATATTATGTAAAGCAAAGTTTGTAAAAGAACCGCTGAGTCAATATAAAATACCGACAAGCTCCCCGTTCTATTACTGGATTGGACAAAGGTTTATATCCGGGTAGGAAGATATTTGTATATCCGCCACCGTCCCTGTAGGGCATGAAGTCCTCCCCACTAGGGGAAAGCATAAACCAGTGTAAGTCTGCTTGCAGAAAGGAAGTATCTATTAGGATTATTCATGTTAAAGTTAAGCATAGTTTAAGTAATGTTAAACCATTTTCTAGTAAAAAGACACTGGCGAATGAGACGCAAGGTTCAAAAGAACTAGTTTATTGACAATCAATTAAATAAAAAATAGGTTAACCAGCAATTATACAAGAATAAGAAGAGGTTAACCAACAAATAAGCATAAGGATCATAGTAAGCAGAAAAATTGTTTATCTGAAAAGAAAGAACATAAGGGCCACTTTTAATATTGAGATATTAAAATCATAAAAGTCTTTCATACTATTCAATCACACTGACGTTGGAAACGCTTGGCACAAGTGTCTGCACTTATGTTAGGTTCGCCTTTGATTATGGAACAGTCAACCTGGGCTCCTTAGTGCCATAACACCTAGTCTGTAGAAGAGTCCGTGACTACACACCCACCCTAGAATTAATCGTACCAATTAATTACACTGTTCCTCGTAGAGTTAAACAGTAGATTTGACGACACTACCCACTGCTACCACAGACTTCTTTAGTTGCTCCACTTGCTTTGCATAGTGTCTAAAGAATACTCTGGAAGACTTCCAGCCAGTGTATGAGCGAAGATGTTCGAAATCCATGTTATTAAAGAAATTTATGGACGAGGCAACTTTCCTCGGATCGTGACCTGCGGGTGTACTATCTGGATCCGCTCTGCAAATAAAATAGGTTATTTTCACCCTTAGTTGTTTCAGAGATAAATTTGAGCCTGATGTTTTTCCCCTAAACAGCTGACCTCCCCTAAAGTCTGAAGTTCTACGAAGATAGACCTTTAGGCATTCCACTGGACATAGAGATGCATCTTCTTTCAGAGGGCAGATTCTCCAGGGACCCCCCTGTTGGTGGGTAGCTCGTTCTTAGCAAGAAACGTTGGGTCCGGAAAAAGGTTCAGATCTCCCCCATCTAAGAACTGAACACGACCTTCCTCTCGCGAGAGGGCTACTATTTCACTAACTCTAGCCCCCGAAGCGAGTGCAAACAGAAATATAACTTTTTGGGTCAAATCCTATAAAGCACATTCCTCATTGTTCATCAGCGAAGCGAAATGAAGAACCTTATACAGAGACCATGAAATTGTTTTGGAGGTGCTGATGGTCTGACCATAGCACAGGCCTTCGGAATTTTGTTAAAAATGTCGTTAGAGAGGTCAATCTGGAAGGCATATAGAATAGGTCTTGTCAAGGCGGACCTACACGTTGATATTATGTTGGCTGCTAAGCCTTGACCATGGAGGTGGATGAAAAATGTCAAGCAGAAGTCCGTCGAGATCTTTTGTGGCTTCTTCGCCTTGACAAAGGACACCCACTTCCTCCATGATGACTCATATTGTCTTCTGGTGGATTTGGACTTATATTCCTCTAAAAAGTCTATACTGTCTTTTGATATCCCAAAACGCTTTCTCACCGCTAGGGAGAGAAAATCATGAGGTGCAGATTTTGGGTTTTCGGTGATCAAGCGCAGACAGTCGACTTCTGAACTCGCTGGGTCAAAACTGGATCTGGTTGCGGTAAAAACTTCAGTCCTAGTTCTAATGACAGAGGGAACCATACACTGTTTGGCCACTTGTGAGCCACTATTGCCGCTTTTCCCTTGAAAAATCTCAGTTTTTCGAGGACCCTCAATAGAAGGTTTTGATGAGGGAACAGGTAAATCCTGGACCATCTGTTCCAGTCGAGGGACATAGTGTCCACTGCTTCCGCTAGGGGATCCTCATACAGGGACACGTAGAGAGGTAACTTCTTGTTGTCTTTCGTCGCAAAGAGGTCTATCTGCATTTCTGGGACTTGACTCAAGTGGAAGGAGAATGATCCTGCGTCTAGGGACCATTCTGACTCTATGGGTGTGAACCTGGATAGATCATCCGCCGTCACATTGCGGACTCCTTGAAGGTGAACTGCTGACAAGTGCCATCTTTTCTTCTCCGCTAGTCGGAAGATGGCCAACATCACTTGGTTGATTAAAGGTGACCTTGATCCTTGTCGATTCAGGCATCTCACTATCACCTCGCTGTCTAGTACCAACCTTACTTGGAACGAGCGACGAGGGGAGACTTTCTTCAATGTAAGAAGTACTGCCATGGCTTCCAGAAAGTTTATGTGAAATTTCTTGAATAGGTTGGACCAGGTTCCTTGGGCCTTCTTCTGGTGAGAATGGCCTCCCCATCCCTCTTTCGAGGCGTCTGTATGAATAGTCATAGAGGGAGGATGTGGCTGGAGAAGCACCGATTTCTTCAGTTGTTTGACTTTGGACCATGGCCCGAGAAGAGTACGTAGACGAGTCGGTACTGGTCTTATCAGATCTCTTCGCGCGTTTGATGCATATTTCCTCCTAACTCCGGTTGCATCCTTTAGCTGTGCTCTTAGCACTGGGTCTGTTACTGAGGCAAACTGGAGAGAGCCCAGCACTCTCTCCTGTTCGCGTCTTGATATCCTTTCGGAATCCAGAAGTCTCTTGATAGAACCTGCTATTTCCTTTCTCTTCTTTACGGGGATGGAAAGATGGTGTGACAGTAAGTCCCAGTGGATTCCCAGCCACTGGAACTTTTGAGATGGAGAAAGCCGAGACTTTTTTATTTTGATCTTGAAGCCTAGATGTTCCAGGAACTGGATCAACTGTTGGGAAGCTTGCATGCACTCTGTCTTGGATGCAGCCCACACCAGCCAGTCGTCCAGGTAGGCCACTACTTGGATTCCTTTTAGGCGTAATTGTTTGAGAGCTGCGTTCGCCAGCTTCGTGAAGATCCTTGGGGCTATGTTTAGCCCAAATGGCATGGCTCTGAAGGCATAGAGTCTTTGTTGTAGCTTGAATCCTAGGTAGGGAGAGAGTTGACGACTGATTGGAATGTGCCTATAAGCGTCTGACAAGTCTGTGGAGACGGTAAATGCCCGCTTGGGTAGTAAAGTCCTTATGTGTTGCAGTGTTAGCATCTGGAACTTGCAGTTCACTATGAACTTGTTGAGTGGCGACAAGTCTAGAATGACTCTGAATTTTTCTGAGTCCTTCTTTGGAACACAAAACAGCCTTCCTTGGAACTTGATAAACTTCACCCTTCGGATTACTCTTTTCTCCAAGAGTTCTTAAATGTATTCTTCCAGAACGGGGTTGGAGTGTTGGAAGAATCGTGAGCACAGAGGTGGAGTTCTGTGCCAGCTCCAACCCAGTCCATTCTTGATTAGGCGGTGGGCCCAGGGATCGAAGGTCCAACGATCCCAAAAAAGATGGAGTCTCCCTCCTACCGGAAGCATTTCACTTTTGCTGCTGTTGACCTGAGGCCTTGCCTACTTGACCGCGACCTCCCCTGAAGCCCCTTCCCCTTAAGGGGAGTCTAGACGAACCTCTGGCTGATCCTCTAGCTCTTGCTCGAAAGGTAGTAGACTGCGCTTCGAATGCTGGGTTAAATGCCGGAGATTATGTAGTCACGGCTTGGGGTACCCACTGGTACGTGGTCGGGGTTTGTGCCACCATCTGGGGCATTGCGGTCAAAGGAAGTTGCTGCTGTTGCTGTCTGTACGACTTGGCTGGCCGAAAGGGTAGCCTAGGCTTCTTAGTCTTCTTCTTTGGTTGGGGACCCTCATCCGGTGAAGACTTTCGTTTAAGAGATAGGCCCCACTTTCCGCGGCAGCCTTATCCGCTACCTCTTTGACCGCTTCACTAGGGAAGAGGTCTTTGCCCCAAATGCAGGAGGAGATTAGTTTCCTTGGCTCGTGCCTCACCGCAGCTGAGGCGAACACGAACTCCCTACAAGCCCTCCTAGCTTTGACAAAGCTGTAAAGGTCCTTCGTCACTGTGGCCAGATGTGTCTTGGCAACTACCATAACCATCTCTTGAGCCTTGGGGTCACTTGCCATCGTCTCTAGAGTCGTTTGCAGAGACATTGAGGTGGTAAGTCTTTCTTTTGTCTCTTGCTCCCTACACAAGAGAAAATCAGACAGCTTCGGGAGGTCTTCACCGAACTGACGTCCGGCAATATCGGCCTCCAACTTTCCGACTGAGAAGGTAAGATGGACGTCCTTCCAGTCTTTCTGGTCCATGGGTAAGGCCAAGGACAGGGGTTTACACTCCTCCAAGGAGGGGCATGGTTTACCTGCCTCGACTGCTTTCAGAACAGCCTTAAACCCTTTTTCCATGAAGGGGAAGACTCTAGTAGGAGAGGCCACAAAGGAAGGATGCTTCTTACTCAAAGCAGGTACCTTTGAGTTTGTGAAGCCCCTCTCCTTCAGCGAGCTTGACAGTAAGGCCTGAGCTTTAGCGTGGTCAAAAACTATGACCTCCTTTGGCTCCGTCTCTTCCTTTGAGGCTGGTCCCTTCCTAAAGCGGACATAGCAGTCCGGGTACAACTCCTTGCTGGGCCAGAATTCCACCTCCTCGAGGGGGACTGAGCCCAATCTCTCCGAGATGAGGATCTTTCCCGTCGTCATAGGGATGTGCTCGGCATACCTCCAAGGGTTGGCATCTGAGCACAAGGGAAGGTCCTTCACGTTGAGCTTCTTCTGGGGCCCACGTGATGCTGCAAGTCTTCGCATCTCCAACTTCATTGCAGCTGCCTTCTCATTATTTTCTTTCTGCATCTGCTGGATCATTCCAACGATGGAAGAAAGAGTCCTTTCCAGATCCTCTGGGATAGCAGACGATATTGAGGGAACAGGTTCAGGGGCCTGAACCGGGGTAGCCGACTACACATCGAATTCTTCCTCTTAATTGTCCGGAGCCTGGGTCAGCTCCTCATCCTGGTCTTCTGCCAGAAGGTCTTTTTCAGTGTACTCATACACCTCAGAAATCCTATCGTCCAGAAGTATTCTTCTGGAAGCCCCTCACCCAGGTTCGAAGCTTCTACCTCGCTGCGTCCATTGACTCCGCCGACTTAGGGTCGTCAAACACTTCGGTAATCAGGTTAGTGCAAATTGTACATACCTGCGGGTCCCAATTCCGGAGATCACCTTTGGAGACTGCACATGCTGCGTGCCTCCTACACAAATCATGTCCGCAGAAGTTCTTGCTGCGGACGTTGCAAAATAAACTCCCACACTTCGGATGGTCCTCCTGTAAAGAGAAGAAAATTCCATGAGTATCAACTGAACAACGTATTACCGGATAACTAATGTTAAGTATACATAGCTTAAAGTAACTAAGCTAGAAAGGAAAGAAGGAAAGACACACACTTGTATTTCCTGCCCATTCCATTGCTGTAACCTTCCAGATAATAAAATTTTTATGGTTATTCTTATTCTAGAGTAACTGTTAAGGTATTTCCAGAGGAAAAATAGTTGTAGCTCTAACCAAAATAAGTAATTTTAATATACTGGATAGTCAATAAAGAAAGAACTCACTTTCTTCATCTGTACGGTTTCACACAAGGCTGTACAAGACAACACAAGAGTGTTGGAAAAACTTGGTGTTATAATATATTCTGTACTATATTTTTCTCCATGCAGTATATCCTATACTGTAAAAATACTGGCTACTGTTTATAATATAATGTGCCGGCCCGCACATGCCGGCTGGCACGTACCTTAAATTAGTTCCAAAGTATACTACCTTTAGACTATTGGGTGGAAGAGCGCTGGTTCAAATGTGTGTCCCGGCCAGCAGTGTCTGCCGTCTGGCAACTAAAAAATGATAGTACCCGGCTGCCGGCCGCTAATCGTGGCGGCCAGCAGATCTTATGGTGTGCTTCTATTGCCGGCTGGCAATAGTATGCTACCAATGCTGGCCGGCAGCAGAAAAAGAACAAGAAAACTTCCACCTGCCCTGCTGCCGGCCATTCAGGTCCGCAGTTGGGCTATGGTACAAACACTAGAAGAGAAACAGAATGGATGTAAGGGTAAGAGACGGCACTGCCTCACAGCCCGACATCCAGAAAGAGTGAACATAAGGAAGGGGAGAATGTAAATTCAGGCTTCCATCTATCCAATGCCGCCTGGCTCTACAGAAAGACATGGATGTGAGACCGAGGGAGGTCTGGGGAACACTCTACAGAAGGGACTGAGTCAGCTCCACATCTTAACCTACACTAGGTACAGATGTAGAACGACGGACAGAGATGTAATGGCTAGGCCATCACTAAGGAAAGAGAGGGAAAGGGGGGAAGAGGGTCCTGCAAACTCTGCTTTAGTAAAAGATCACTCCGCAGCCAAGGAAGCTCATCCTAGCCTAGGGGGAATCCTAGGAGAGAGGCCGACAATACTTGCCATCTCCCTCAGAACCAAAACAAGTTTTGGTGTTGTTATTCATAGGAAAAGAAGGACCTTATCCTTCAAACTGAGAGCAACCACATTGGACTAGTCTATTAGATCACAAGAAGAAGGGATCATCTCGTACAGAAACCTTCAAAAGTGGTCTAGGGCGGGTAAGCCTCCTGTGTCTGCCCTAGGCCTAGCAAAGAAATCTCATTCTCCATGCTAGAAAGAAACAGACCCAGACTAAAAAAACTCTGATGTCCTGCCCCCTCCTGAAGCCAGATTCACTGGAAACAGGAAAGAACAGAAACACCCTAATATAAATATATCTAAATATTTATTCAGATAAACCATTAGGGTTAAGCCCAAGGCTTAAACAGAGGGAAAAGGGATTGCGCTTATTCTCCAAGGAGAAAAGAGCAACCGGGGAGTGTGAGAAAGTATACTAGGGCCCCATAGGCAACTAGCCTATGCGTGAAGAGAATCGATTACATAAATTACCGAAACTCTCGTATACTCTCTTGGAAGAAATATCAACAATATCTTATATGTATAAAACTGCCTAAAGCTTCAATAGATTTTAAAACAATCGGAAATCTGAATATCATGCATGACAGTACTAGGGCCAAACGTCTAGGCTACAAAGCATAGCGTAGGCTGGGATCGGCAAATCATTCGCTGAAACGGAAATACTAATAGCATCATATAAAGAATTCCTATGTAGAGCTAAATAGCTAAAATTAATGGACGGGAACGTCGCTCTGGCTAACTAAATGACTCATGCATGGTGAGCGACAGCGTCCAGGATGCCTCCGGTAGGCAACAGCTCTTGTAACAAAAATATTGCTATCGAATTATCTTAAAATCACCAAGAGCTTACATTTATACATAATAGAGATAATACTCAACTTTCCAGAGGCAGAAGAGGCTGGAAAAAGCATTATAAAGTTGAAAATAATCCAAGATAAGTGAGTAACCTAGGGAAAAACACCAAGTTGTTGAGCTATGCAAGAAGGAATGCAGATGGCGCCGTCGGCAGCTCTATGTACGCACTCGAAGCGAGATAGGAGAGGTGTCTTGCTAGCAGCCCACCTTTCATTCTCGTTTTTCGTTTTCTTGCCACTTGACCCATTCGAAGTGTTAATTCTGTTCGGGGTGCAGATTGCTATGTGGCGTGTCAAGAATGCGTCCTCTGATATTGCGCGATATCCCTGGTTAATTTAATGAGGGATATTCGCTCCAGGAGTTAGAATTCTGGGTACCTTAAGGTAAATTCTCTGGGAATATCACCATAGTCAAATATACCCAAGGAAGCTACCCTATAGGAACTTCCATCAGGACGACATGGCCTGAGCCCAAAAAAAAATATATACAGTTATATAAAACTATATTTTTACCCCTACTAATATTTTAGATTGACATTAACTTTTAAACATACTGTATAATAATTATTATATAAATTTTTTATGTTTATTTCATTCATTGCCTTTGTTTTCAACTCACCTATGATACCAAGATTTTCATAAACAGGACCTTTCTTTATTTTTTTAGTTAATCCACTTGAAAATCAGTTACATACCATATCTTCCCCCTCAAAACTATGCTCCAAACCCTAACCTTCAGGGAACCTTTCAAAATTACATTCAATCTTATTTTCGACCGTACCGCCCATCCTTGATATTGAATACGATAAATCTTTTTTACATATTCTAACTGAAAATCAAATTCATCCAAATTCTATATTGTCTTAGCAATGTTTGTATTCATACACTCTTTCCTAATATATTATTATTATTATTATTATTATTATTATTATTATTAGCTAAGGAAAAACCCTACTTTGAAAAGCAAGATGCTATAAACCTAATGGGAAAAATAGCAGAGTCAGGAAATGATATAAGGAAATAATTACCCGAATGAGAAAAAATTAACAATAAAATATTTTATAAACTGTAAAAACGTTAAAACAGAAATGTCATATATGAACTATAAAAAGACTTATATCAGCCGGTTTAGCATGGAAACATCTGTTGCAAGTTTGAACTTTTGAAGTTCTACCGATTCAACTTACCGATAAAGATCATTCCAAATCATGGTCAAAACAGCAACAAAACTTCTAAAATATTATTAGTATTCAGCCTCATGATTTTGAATGCAAGGCTATTAGAATTAACTGCATGCCTAGTATTACGAACAGGAGGTATCTGTCTGGAAAGATACGAAGGTAAAGGATGATCAAAAATACGAAACATTTTATGCAACATACAGAACCAACTAATTGAACTACGGTGCCAGAGATCAATATCTACATTAAGAACAAGAAATTTAATAGACCCTAAGTTTCTGTCCAACAAATTCAGATGAGAATCAGCAGCTGTAGACCGGGAACGAGAAAAATTTTCGAAACAATGTAAAATTTAAGAATTAAAACAAGTCTCCAGAGTAGATCAATTATTGAAAATATCAAAAAAGCTCGAAAACCAGTTTTCTGTTAATTGAAAGATGATACAGAGCTAATGTGTTTGTGAAAAGTAAATTCACTGTTGTGAATCGCACCTAAATGTTTATAAGAGTCATACAAAATTTAAGAAACATTTTGAATGCTGAGATCATTATGTTAAGGGGCCATTGTCCTTGTTCTACTTAAAAGAATACTTTGAGTTTAGTTAAGATTAAACTTCAAGCACTATAACTTACGCCATGCAATTATTTTAGCTAGATCTCTATTAAGAGATTCAGCAATCCGATATCTACATTCAAGATATGGAATTAATGCAAAGTGTGTAGCATCATCTACATATGCAATAAGCTTGTTTTTTAGACCAAACCACGTGTCATAGGTATAATGTATGAAAAATAATTGACCAAGAACACTACAATAAGGATTACATGATATCACATTCCTATACTGATTATAGTGTCCATCGACACCAATTGGCGATCTATTAATTGAACATTCAATAAAAATGCTAATAAACGACCCACGCACTCCCAAATCTGCCTTTCTTGACTGGAACAAGTTATATAAATACTCAAACTCTGACCAAATAAAGTCCAGTTGTATTTACAAGTCTCTCAGTTACAACCTAACTGCTCGTTGGCACATTGTTGACCAACGGAGTGTTAAACTACCTCCCCTGCCTTACTCCTTGATGATGCTGTCCTCAGACACTGACTAAGCCATTAACGCCACACTTGGGAGACTTTAACCTGGTTCCCAAATGTTGAAGTCAAGTTTTGCTTTTAGAGCGTAACCCTGTCAAACACTAAAGCTGAATAAGTTCTCGCTACCATCCCTGGGGACACTTCCCTGAAATCTCCAATTGGCTGTTCAAAGAAGGGGGCACCCCATAAGGTATGAAGACCTCAAATCATATGTCCTAGAGCAGTACTCGCCATCAGCGACCACCCACATAGCTAAACTTTTTTAGCTCTCAATAACGTTTGGGACTATATGGCTTCGCTCTCTCTCAGGGAAATGACCAGTATTGTTCCCCTTCTTCCTAATGCTGCGTTTCTCGTTGTGTTTGTACTTCATACAATTTGTGCAACGTGCTTACACGAACCTGTACGTGTGTTAACTCCAATGTTGATATATTGCCCAAGAAGGTCCTGATGACCAAAGTCAATGCCTTATGGACAGCCACTTCAGAGCCCTCTGGACCTCAACCATGCCTCCATATCTAAGGAGGTGAACGAACTATTCAACTTTGACCGAAGTTAACGTGGTTAAGGTAGGACACAGTTGCCCACCCTCTGACGTGCTAGAGTGTCGACAAAGCAGCCCACCACCCGTACATACCACCCCTTGTTTACGCCTCAACCACCGACCAAGTCAGTCGCTTACCGACACCCAACAGCCGCAGTTGGGCTACTAGCACTTCAAATTCAGGCCTGCTACGAAGAAATTAGCGAATCATTGTCAGTGGATAAAAATGTGTACGTATGCCATAACTGGTGGCGGTGGGCTCCCCCTTCAGTAATCTTTAATTTTTACATGACGCAGGTACGGCTGTGTTATTCTTGATAGACTCGGGGACTTACGGTTCTTTTATGCCAGGACATGACGAAGCATATCTAAATCTGCCAACATACGCCTGGTAGCTGCCAACGGATCTGTGATACCTATGCATGGTTATAAAATCCTCAGATTAATGATTAAAATCGCCAAATATACTTGGAACTGTCTCGTTGCTGACGTCAAATTGCCAATCCTCGGAGTGCACTTCCTCTCCTATTTCCACCACCTGGCTGACGTAGCTCCCCAACACCTCTCCAACCCATCCCCTCTCTCCTAGCTTTCCACATCAGCACATCCATGGACATATAATCCCAACTTTTCACATTATACCCAGATGTTTTCCTTTAAGAATTTTGTCAAACAACCATGGTATCAGCATAATACGGTATTTATAACCATATAGAGACGACGGGTGGCACAGTTTTCACCAGATTCTTATGTCTGTCACCGTATCGATGTGCAACCGCTAACCAAATGTTCGTTGAAAGAGAAGAAATTATCTTTTGCCAAAAGGCCTCAAGTCTATCGTCATCAAACTTTCACATAGTCGAGATGAAAGTTGGCACTCTACGTCCGTGTTGGGAATACAAGCCCCTGAACTGCAGATAGAACAGGTTTACTGCACTCTCCCATACATTGCCGTTGTGACCTCCTACTAGCACAATACAAGGTTTTCTCCGCGTTCTACATCCTAAAGGGTTATTATCAGGTGCCCTTGAACCCGGAGGAAATCCCAATACTGCCATAACCACCACATTGGGTACATAGAATTTCAATAGCTCCTTTTGTTGCCTTTGTTATGCTGGGACCACTTTTCAACATCTCATGGACAGCATCCTAGAGGAACTCTACTTCTGTGAATGTTACGTGGACGACATGCTTTTCTTCTCTTTTTCCAAAGAGGTACACCTCCGTCATCTATGCACCATACTCGACCACCTACAACAGAATGGCCTTGTGATACTGCATGACAAGTGCACTTTGGCGCCAACGAAGTATCATTCTTAGGGTACCACTTCTCTCCTGAAGGAGTTCAAATCCTCCATGAAAAGTAGCAGCCATTCAGAACTTCCTCACGGCTTCGACCATGAAAGCACTGCAAGAATTCTTAGGCATGATCAACTATTATCACCGTTTCCTGCCATAAATCACCACATCTTGCCCCCTCTATTCCTCCTTCAAAGGAAAGCCAAGAGACCTGAAGTGCAGTCCTATTCCAGAAGGGGCCTTCTGCAACGCAATGAAAGCCATATCAATCACTGCTGCTCTTATTTTTCCTGTGTCACATTGACCTCTCCTTTTCTTCACCGATGCTATTGACGTCACTATTGTGGCAGTCCTCGAGCAGGTGCTCAATGGCTCTACACGCCCATTGGCCTTTTTCAATAGAAGGCTGTCCATAACGGAATCCAGCTACTTCACCTTCGACTGCAAATAGCTGGTAGTGCATTTAGCTGTCCCTAACTTTCCTCCATTTCTTGGAAAGAATGTCATTCATCATTCGCAAGGATCACAAGCTGTGTTTTCATAAAGCCATTAACAGGGAAAATGCAACGTCCGCCTCGTGTATATCTGACCTATCAATAGTGGACATCATTATCAAATCTCCTGGGCATCACTCTTCCTTAGAACAATGCATACAACCCTGCTTTCACCAGTATGGTTGAACGTTATCATCGTATCATCAAAGCAGTGTTGATGTCCCGCTGCAAGCGCTCTGACTGGTTTACCCAGTTTCTCTGGATCCTTCTGGTATTCAGAACCACTCCTAAAGACGCTGTGGATGTCTCGGTATCTGAAATGGTGTATGGCAACCTGTTGGTTTTCCTTGCCGGAATTCTTCCATCTGAAACCTCTTCCGAAAATCTCCAGTCTTATGTTCTGGATAGTCAAGAATGGCATTAACATTTGCAGTTTTAGGCCTGACATTACCTCCACCCACAATATGTCCCAAGTAAGTAACTGTAGCTTGACCAAAAGCACATTTTTTGTAAATTTTTTGTTAACTGGGTTTCTCTTAATCTATCAAAGAGCATATTCAAACGTTTCATAAGCTCTTCCCAAGAATCTCCTATCACCAATATATCATCTAGATATGCAAATACTCCCTCTGAACCCTGAATAGTGTAGTTAATTATGCGTTGAAATGTGGAGGGGGCATTTGTTAAACCAAAAGGCATTAGTTCATACTGGAATAACCCGAAAGGAGTTATGAAAGCCGATATAAGCTTGGCTCTAGATGTTAACTTCACCTGATAAAACCCTTTAAGGAGATCTATCTTAGCTACATACACTGCTTGGCCCACAGAGTCTATAAGGTCATCTAGACGGGGTAAAGGGTAACTATCCTTAACAGTAGCAGAATTTACTGTCCTGTAGTCTGTACACAGTCGCATGCTGCCATCCTCCTTTGGTACCAATAGACATGGAGACGCCCATGGTGACTTGCTTGGTATAGCTAAACCGGCACTCAGAATATATTCCACTTATCTCATCACTACTTTCTGGGCCGGGCTGATGCGATAAGGGTGTTGTCTTATGGTAGCAGTTCCTAGTAGAAGTTCGATGCCATGGGTGAGGACTGTACACTGACCTGGGTTTTTCCCATGAGGTTCTGGGTAAGAATAAATAGGATTTTCAAGTCCTTCTGATTGAAAAGGAGAAAGATGTTGACATGAGTTTTCAGTCTTTCAGAGCAGCACAATTATCTACAAAACTTCACGAATAGATGAATTCAGGTTCACTTACTTCAGGTTTCTCGTTCATGACCTTAACATTACCATTCACAATTTTGTCTCCATAACCAGTTTCAGTATTCCTGGAATGATACCTTTTAAGCAGATTGGCATGGATAATTTGAGTACTTTTCCTTCTACCAGGGGTTTCAATCACATAGGTATGGTTATTGACATTTTTAACTACTTTATATTGACCAAAGAATTTGGAGGAAAATGGGGAGCCAGGGAAAGGAAAATATGCTAACAACAGATCTCCTGGGTTGAACTTCCTAATTCTCGTTTTTTTATCATAACTATTTTTCATTCTAATCTGAGCTTTGCTTAAGTTTTCACTAGCTATTTTACAGACTTTGGATAGGGTTTCTTTAAAGTTACTCAAATATTGTTGAACAGTTATAGTCTGATTAGACTCTGGGGGCTTTAACCATTAATCTTTAATTAATGCAAGGGGTCCTCTCAATAATCTCCCATATACCAATTCAAAAGGAGAAACACCAAGGGATTCCTAGGGGAACTCACGTATAGCAAACAACAAAAACTTTACTCCTTCATCCCAATTAAGATTGCTCTCTAAACAAAAACTTTTTTAACATACTTTTAAATGTTTGGTGCCATCGTTCAAGGACTCCCTGATATTCCGGATGATATGTAGATGATAAGCTATGTTTTATATTTAATTCCTTAAGGATTTCTGAAAAGAGTTCACGTGTAAAGTTAGAACCACGATCAGTTTGGATATCCTTGGGGATCCCGTAAGTGGTAAAGAAACTTGAAAGGTGTTTAGCATTATTTTTACAGCAGATATATTCTTAAGTGGATGGCCTCTAGAAAACGAGTACTAGGACACATAAGAGTTGATAAATATTGGTTACCACCTTTCGTCTTAGGCAAAGGTCCAACACAGTCTATTACTAATTTCTCAAAGGGCTCATGTGGAACTAACATGGGCTGTAAAGGTGCTTTAGGAATTTCGTGGTTAGGTTTGCCAGGTATTTGGCATACATGACCTGTCTTTATGAAATCTCCTACGCCTTTCCTCAAATTTGGCTAATAGAACTTATCAAGTATTTTATAGTAAGTTTTGTATGGACCCAAATGACCACCTGGTCCATCATTTGCAATTTCCATTATATGAGTGCTTACTGAAGAAGGAACAACAATTTGGTATTTCTCATTCCAAATATCAAGATCTGAATAGTTAGAAGGACGGTAAAAACGCATTAGGATACCATTATTATGATAAAAGGATGGGGAATTATTGAAAGATTTTATATGAACAGCCTTATCATGCAAACAAGAAAAAGATTGATATGACCTCTGGGCAGCTACTAGTTTATCTCTAGACATTACCTTAGTTAAGATATCACTATCTACTTCAAAGTAATTTACCTTTTCTCCTGCTTGAGACCGAGTGACTATATGTGCTGGGGCTTGTTCAAGATCTACCTTCACATTATCCATCAAAGGTTTGTCCAAAACTACCCTATCATCCATGGGGTTATCAGTGACAATTAAATTTGGTAAAATTAATTTCCCAGCTAAATCATTACCCAAAAGCAATAAAACTCCTTTTACCGGCAATTCTGTATCAATCACCCCTAGTTCAACTTTCCCTTTTACAAGTGGACAATCAAGGTAGACATTGGCAAGGGAAATGGATGAGATTCCAGTAAGATCCCTTGCAACCACCTTTTCACCAGTTAGATTATACTCAACATTAGGTAAAACCTTATTATGCAACAAAGTTTAAGCAGCTCCAGTGTCTCGTAATATAGTGACCTTAGACTTCTGTTTTTTCTCCCTCAAGGCTATTATACCTTCATACTTGAAATCATCAAACACATCTGGTATATTTGTTTGCACATGCAAAACAGGTTTACTCAGGAAGGTTGAAAATTTTACGTTGGGTTTCATAAAAACAATACGGTAGTTATCGGATCCTTTACATTTAGGGTCGTTACAATTACTAATAGTATGTCCTTTTTTCTTACAATAACTACATTTAGGATTATCAGAACCTTTAGGATTATCATCCGAAATCTGGGATTTTCCTTAAACTGGTTTTACCAAAATCTCAGCTCTTTTATTAGGAATAAACTTATATATTAAGGAATTAGAGTCAGCCAAGGAAGCAGCCTTTAGTAAATCTTTCTCCTGCCTATCTTCAATATAGAGCATTACATTAATGGTAAGTTTCCTTTTAAATTTTTCAAGAACCATTAAATTCCTCAGTTCTTCAAGAGAAGTTACTTCAGCATACTTAAGCAATTTCTTAATAGCTCTAAGCTTGACAGTAGCAAATTCTAGGACAGTTTGCATATATGATTTACATAGGTTACAGAAAGCTTGTCTATATCCTTCCTCTGTTATGGAAAATGCATCTAAGATTGCTTTCTTAACCTGGTTATAATCCTTAGTGTCATCCAGATGCCTTACAACCTAAGCAGCTTTTCCAGACAATTTAGGTTTAAGGAGCCATACCCACTGTTCAGCAGACCAATTAAGGTGATTAGCAGTTTCCTCAGATACCCAAAAATAATCCTCTGAATCATACTCTGTGAATGAGGGAACTAACTTTATATTTTTAGTCGGGTCAAAGAGAGATAACTCTTCTTCCATTTGCCTATTCTGAAGATTGATTGAAGCCCTCTCAGGTTCCACCTTGTTAGTTAATCTAGATTCTAATTCTAATTTAGGTTTCTCCCTTTCAAATTTTTCTCTTTCTTCCCTAGCTGGAAATTCTAACTCAGCTTTCTCCATTTCAAATTTTTCTCTTTCTTTCTCTTTCCATTTAAAAAAATTCATGTCTCCTTTCAGCAGCTTGCAAAGCTAACTCTTCCTCTCTTAAAGCTAACTGAGCTTTTTCACGCTCGACTGCAAGACGTTCAAACTCTAGCAGTTGTTAAAATGTAAGGGAAGGGGTTTCTGGAACAAGATACTGCATAGCTTCGTCACCCGAGGTTCCAATATGTATATAGTGAGCAGTTATCACTTTCCTAATGTTAAACTCACGCATACTAGAACGTACCTAAAGGCCTAAATGCCTAGCTACATCCATTAATTCAGACTTCATAGCATCGGTAAGGGCATGCAATTCAGAGGAAGGATCCACCACAAACTATTGAGTATCAGACTTCACCATTGTGAAAATTAAAAAGAAACTTCAAGAACAATATAAAGACCTGAATTAGAGTTTTACAATTCTTAAATTGCAGCGCACTTAGTTAAGCATTGACCACTCATGAAACCATAAACGGCACATAAATAGTAACAGATTAGACTAATATTTATACACAAAACATTTTAGACATAGGAAAATGAGAATGAATTAGGACGGATTAAAGTATTTTACTCTCGGTTCAAACCAAAATGAAGTCAAAAGGAAGTACTGTCGCTCAGCTAACAACCGTAACTTACTACACTTTGATTTGAACGGTAACTTCACACACATATGTCGAGGCATTAACAAGATTCATTACACTTTACAGAAAATAAATATTGCAAGAGATTGGTATCCAAGGACCCAGGGAAAGACTATAAGCACGTGAAAGTCACGACTAATTCGAGAGAAATTAATTTTTAACAATGGTACGACAGATTAACTTTGTAACCCGCGGTTATGAGAGGAGGGGGGTGGGGAAACCATAACAAGGTTACCGGCAGTCGTTTACTAAAACAGAAGTGGCCACCTTCTGTCACCGAAAAATTTATGCACAATAGAAATAGATTCTTCAGCGGTCTAGCAAACACAAAAACAGTCCCCTAACTAACTATAACTCAGGATGTTTATATCATGTAAGGTTGAATAACGGATCACCAACTACATAAACAAACAACTGATTCTTAACGATATTGTCAATTATTACATACCCAAGAAGTTTAGCAAAAAAAATCCCGGACAGGCCCCAATAATATTATTACAGTTTGTGAGAGAGAAGGGTAATTTACCATATTAGCATGTGAGTTCAATGGAGCATAATAATAATGAAATAAAGGTATTTGAATGAGAATAAGATTTAATAAAATTTAAATATAATAATGCAAAAATTATTTACAAAACATTACAATTAAATTTAAAGTCCATATAAAAGGAACACAAAAGTCATAAAGGACAAGGATGACACAATAGGACAAATGACAAATGACAAACAACAGCCAAGTCTCGAAAAGTAATCACAATAGGAATTGAGAACACTTGAAACAAAAGCCCAATTCGTTATTAAACCCTTACAATAATATCACTTATACTTAGGTTATAGATGCATTACAATAAAGGGGACTGCTTACTTACCAGACACTTAAAGTCCTTGGTTTAATTGCTGAGTGGAGACTGATTCAAAATTACATCTAGGGGTCGAAGAAATTTAGGATGGGTGGAGCCAGTAAGAAAAACGAGTGTGAAATGAAAACAAACAAATTTCTGAGAAAGGACAAAGGAAAGTGGTATAATAGGGAAAACAGTCAGGCAAATTATATATAATAATTACATTGATGTGGAAGGTGTAATAATGCTGAGCAGTAAGTGCAAGTGGTTGTGAAGCTAGTATTGTTAGCCTTCTGGAAACTTTGTAAACATTGCAGAGGATGTGCAATATGTGAAACTGGATGTGTAGAAATGACTTTTAACCTTTTGGAAACATTGTAAACGTTATAGAGGCTGGCAGTGATTTTTATCATTCTGAAAGCCTTCTAAAAGTTATATAGGCTTTGCAGTATTTGCAAATGGTGTTGTAGCCATTAATTTTTGCCTTCGGGAATCTTTGTAATCGTTTTAGAGGCTTTGAAGTGAATGAATGTTGTGTTCTCACCAGTGATTTTACCTTTCTGGAAACATACTAAACGTTGTAGAAGATAATTACCATTGATTAGAGACCTGGGAGTGATTTTAGCCTTCTTGATGCATATTAAACGTTGTACAGGGTATGTACTAAGTGCAAAAGATGGTGCAGCTAAGCATTTTAGTCTTGTGGAGGCATTCTAAAAGATGTAATTTAGCCTTCTGAAAGCATTGCAAACGTTGTAAAGCTATGAAGTAAGAGTAAGTGGTGGTGTAGCAAGTAATGTTTGCCTTTTGGGGGTGTTGTAAACGTTGAAGCTGCTGATGTGCAGTAAATGCATTTGGTTCTGTAGAGTCAGTCTGAGAAAAGAATTGCTAATGATGTGACCCTTCGGTAAGGGGTTTAAACGTCATACAGGCTGTGTAATCAAAGATCTAGTATTAATTTTAGACTTCTGGAATCGTTCTAAAGGTTGTAAAAGATGTGCATTAAATACAAGTGGTGGTGTATCCAGTGGATCTAGCCTTCTGGAAGCATAGTAAACGTTGTATAGGATTAGCAGCAATTGCATGTTCTGGTAATTTTACTTATATATATATATATATATATATGTATTATATATATATATATATATATACATATATATATATATATATATAGATATAGATGTATATATATATATCCATATATTCATATATATATATATATATATATGTATATATATATATGTATATATATATATATATATATATACACACACATATATATATATATATATATACACATATATATATATATGTATATATATATATGTATATATATATATATATATATACACACACATATATATATATATATATATACACATATATATATATATATATATACATATATATATATATATATATATATACATATATGTATATATATATATATATATATATATATATATATATAAAATATATATATATATATGTATATATATATACATATATGTATATATATACATATATATATATATATATATATAATTTCACATTAGAACAAGATCAAATACATTAACACCTGTTTCTGTCATCTTACGTTTTTCATACAACAAACACCTGTTTTGGCAACGTTTATTTCAAAGTCCTCGTATTGTTCAAATATTATATTCCTGTTAACCAATCAAAGATTAGAATATGAAAACTTACAATATTTCCTCAGGTTTTACTCCCTTATCTCTGTGTAACCGCATTCGTCACGTCATGGGAAAATTTACTCCATGCCGCCAGACTTATAAGCCCCCTGCATTGCAGAGTGCAACTCTGTCAGTATGTGATGCTTCATTACATACTGACAGAGTTGCACTCTGCAATGCACGTCTTCCTATGCAACGGCATTAGCAAGACACCGCTACTGCCCCCTTACACGGGCCCTTTCTTTGTGATCGGTGCAATCCGAAAGCATTCCTAATAAATATTTGTGGCCAAGAAGACTACTGGGTCTCTATATATCGTCTAAAGCCTTCTTATCTCTTGCCAGATGACACACCCACAGTTCGCGTCTGTAGATCAGGGTGCCCTATTTAACATGTACAATATGTCATTTTTAGGAGTGAGCCATATATCACCTGTGTGTCACGCGATCGTACATAGTAATGACATTTCTCTTTTTTGTATATTTTATCCTTTGTATTTTTGCTCTCCCCTCCCACTGACAGCAACTTGCATGAACCTGTCTTCCTATACTCAGTTGCTTTCATCTCACCTTTGAGTCACAACCTACTCATGGCCCGTCATAGTCTTGTTTATATCATTATTACCAGAGGATCGTGATCTTTTATTTTCTGGCCCTTCCTAAAGGTTTTTTAGTCCTGCTACTATTAATATATCTACTACTTGTTTCAATACCCCATGTCCTCTTTCTCTTAATAAATGGGTATTCATGTGTACATGTTGTGTTATTTAAAATAGATTAAAAACTATGGCTGAATTTCTGAATGAACAGCATTGTGGTAGATTCTTTTTGACGAGCTGGTGCCTTATGGAGCACAGAACATTATCTCAAGTTTGTTGACACTTGTTCAGTCACGAGTTCGGTCATTTAACAAATGGTCATATGTAAAATGCTAAGATGGTATTTCTTTTTGTATAAATTGTTATCTATTGTCAAGAGTATTGCAGTTCTATTTTTTGTGTAGAAATTGTATAATGTTTATTGTTAAGGAGTTGTTCCTACAAAAATACAAACCATCATCCTTTAATAGAAGTATGACTTCACCAAACCCGGATTTCCATTTAAACTTTTAACGAGGTAATTAGAGTTTTTGTCATATGTAGGGTAGACTCCACTTACTAGCCAGGTAGAGCAACTCTCACTTTGACTTTGGCCCAATTCGGTATGGACTTACTTCTCTACTGTTTCAGTATTTGCTAAAACGATTAGCAATCTGTAGCTAATGAGAACGCATTCCTACTGGAGTCACTGTAATGGCCCTACAGGGTTGAAGATACAAGTAAACACCCTTTAACACCCCACCCTCCACCCCACACTTCCCTTACTCGCAAAATTTGACATGGACAGCTGTTAGTTTTAGTAAAATGTGGTCATATTTCAAAAACAGGTTGACATCATTGTAAAGTTACTGAAGTAATTGTCTTACCAGATCGAGAGAAATTACCCCATAGATGCTGAAGCCTTGATGAGGATGGAAGGGTTAGGGATTAGCAGCTGGGCTCTAATGAACAGTGAGAACTATATTCCCACTGGACATCGTTGCCCAATTGTTGATCCAACTAAATCAGTTGGCACTTTCTCTTTTCCTTATGGTTATTTCTTTTATTCTCTCATCTCTTCTTTTTTGGGCTTGAACTTGTTGACGACTTTAGTTTGTTTGATTTTACTTTGGCTGTTGCTTTGGATTTGGCTCAGTGTGGGATGGACGCTATTCCATTTCAACCTGTACCAATTTAGATGCCATCACCCTCTGGCAGACACCATTGTGTGCAGACTAAATCTGTTAAGAGTCGGGCTCCAGTGATCCAGTTTTAAGTCACCCTAATTTGTGGGTAATGGGTGACGCCGGTGGGAGTGGCTAGCCACCCCCAATGACCAGTTTACGCCCACCTTAAGAGAAGCAGCCCCTCTTTAATAGAGGACTGGTCCCCGCTGAAGCCTTTTTTTCTTGTTGGGCCACATGGGATAGGAGAACTGACATCCACCGAATAGAGGTGGATAACCCGGCTTGCTCTTTAAAATAAACTAACCCCTCGATTGACGACTGGGAAAATACAAACATGGACCTCGGTACAGACAGCTCCAACCCTGGTTCTAATATCATAACATTAGAACCTTACTCACATTATAGGAAGAATGATAAGAAAACACTAGAGAAGAAGAGAGAGTGAGAAATGATGACAATACAGAAAAATATAGGGAAGTAGAAGTATTACCTGGTCACTATGATTAGTGAATTATGAAAAAATTTTTGGGGGTAATTTGAAAATGCAAGACATGAACGTATAAATGTTTTTAAAGCTAACAGGGAAATAGTTGCTATATGTGGAGGGCAGCCAAAAATTCTTCCCCATGGAAATGGAAGTCTCTTGATAGAGACACTATCCCCAATACAAGGTGAAAGATTGAAAACATTCACAACATTGGATGGTCAGAGTGTCGAATGTGTTTCGCACCCCACTTCCAACCAGAGTAGAGGTGTGATATATGCTCCAGAATTGCTGGACATAGAGGAAAAAGAAATTGAGGATGAACTGAGGAGTCAAGGAGTATTAAAAGTAGTCAGAATGAGAAGGAGAGTTGGAAAACATCATATTCCTCTTGCTACTTTGATTATAAAATCTGATCAATGCAGATTACCAAACGTTATTACAGCTGGTTTGCTATCTTTGAAGGAGAAACCATGTATCCCCTCTATCATTGCGATGTTATCATTGCTAAATGTATGGCCATTTAAGCCAGAATTGCAAGGAAAGACTAAATAATAATCGACCTGTTTGTGCCAACTGTGGAAAAATTTGTCATGGAGTATGCATAAAAAATAGAAATTGCATACAATGTGGGGAAGCACACCCAGCTACATCTAAAAGCTGTGTTAATTTATTTTTTTTAAAAGAAATTCAGGCCGTTAGGACCATGGAAAGGGTAATTTTAGAGAAGCTCGTATAAGAGCTCTTGAAAAACAGACAAGACCAGGGCAACCCTTTTCAATGTTTCTGAAGAAAAACTTGCCAAAGCACACGTACGAAAATTATATTCCCACTTCTAAGATAAAGAAACTTATGAAAGTAGTTAAAGAGGTTGAAAGTCCCATTGAAAATCTATATCCAGAAATTTTAGAAAAATCAAAACAGATACCTAAAGATCTGAAAGTTATTCAAAAGCCATCTACTCCCATTGTAAAAAATAGTTTCAAACTTCTATTAGGCCTTATCCTTGCCTGACCTGATGGAGGTTCCACGTGAAACAAATTTATCTGGTGAACCTGTAGTGGGGAAGCTGCAAAAACCACACTACTCACAACCTTTTAATAAAAAAAGAGACAGACCTCCATATCTCTCGCGTCCTACCCTAAGAAACATTAAAGTCACGACTAAATAATCATGATGTCTTGTCTGCTGATGTTTCTGATCAACTGGAAGGTAAATTGAATAAATCAGAAATTCAAGTTGAGGTCCACCATTCTCCTCAATGATTAGATCAAAAGGAAACAAATAAAAAGGCGAACACAAAACCCAATATTTCAAGATCCTCTATAGAGATACCACCGGGAAATATTGTTAGATCAAATACTGCCAATGGAAAGACTTCATCCATGGTGTCTTCCAAAAAATAAATCATAGTTTTTCCTCCATTCTGCAATGGAATTGCCAGGGTTTAAGGGTGAAATATGAAGATCTTAAGCTCCTCATACGTGAGCACTCCCTTATAACTGTATGTCTACAGGAGAGCAAGCTCGATACTAACACTTCTTGTCCTCGAGAGTATGTTAGCTATATAACGCCATATGATCAACGAACTGGGAGCCCTGGGGGAAGTCTTATGTACGTTCGTCGAGATGTTCCCCAAATATCTCTGTCTATCTGTACTCCACTGTAAGCAGTAGTTTTATAGATTGATAAGGGGGGAAAATACACAATCTGTTCCCTTTACTTGCCTCCAAATGATAACATCGCATATGATAATATAGTAAAGGTGAATAAACCACTCCAACAACCTTTTCTTTTACTAGGAGATCATAATAGTAGACATCCTTTACGGGGTGATGTTTTGGCAAACGCAGGGGGTAATATTATGTCATCAATTTTGGAGAATGAAGATATAGGACTCCTTAATACAGGAGAGCCCACACATTTTCACGTTCTGACAGGTACCTTGTCCTGCATTGACTTATCAGTTGCAAGCTCTAACTGTCTTCTCGATTTTAATTGGAGAACATTAGATGATTGGCATACTAGTGATCATGCACCAATCATTATAACCCTGGATAGGTACGGTGGGTCGTTTGCGACCCCGAGCGTAAAAAAAAAACAGGTTTTTCTCACGTGACTCACCCCTGTGACTGAATTTGTGGGTGATCGACCTGCAGGAGGTGTCTCCCCTACACGCTCTAGTAGTGTCCAGATGTGCATTGCTGTAGCTGTACTCCTTCCCCGATTTCTGAGACGCGTCGGGGTCGTTCGCGTCCGAGTTTACCCTTCTGAGGTAGTTTGCATAATCATCAAAGTTATTATGTATTATGAAATTGTCGTAGAATGGTGCAACTTGTATAGGTTATCAGTTGTGGAAAGTCTTGGTGGATTGTTTGGCTACCATGTGCATGTTTTTTTTTTTAGTTAAAATGTCGTTCATCACCACGAGGACCATTTTACTGCGAGTGCCCCTTTTTCATTTTTTTTCATTTTTTTGCCAAGTCATTTTTCCGTAAGATATTGCCAAATAGTGTCGTAAAACTTTTGCTTGTTTAGTGTTGGAAAGTGTGTCTAGATGATCTGGCTACCCATGCATGACTTTGTTTTTGTCAGATACGACGTAGTTATTGGTATATTGGGTATTTAACTGCGGTTACCAATTTCTGTTTTTTTTTCAATATTTGTAAAAATTACTACGTAGTAAGGAATTGCCGTATATTATTCATTTTTTTTTATGTTTATGTGTTAGAAAGTGTGCCTTGATGGTTGGGCTAACACGTGCATGTCTTTTTTTTTATCTGAGATGTCGTATATTAGAATGTCGGGCATTTTACCGCGAGTGTCCCTTTTTAATTTTTAAAAATTTTTTTGCCAAGTCATTTTTCCGTAAGATATTGCGAAATAGTGTCGTAAAACTTTTGCTTTTTTAATGTTGGAAAGTGTGTCTAGATGATCTGGCTACCCATGCGTGATTTTGTTTTTGTCAGATACGACGTAGTTATTGGTATATTGGGTATTTAACTGCGGTTGCCAATTTCTGTTTTTTTTCAATATTTGTAAAAATTTATTACGTAGTAAGGAATTGCCGTATATTATTGATTTTTTTTTCATGTTTATGTGTTAGAAAGTGTGCCTTGATGGTTGGGCTAACACGTGCATGTCTTTTTTTTTTTTATCTGAGATGCCGTATATTAGAATGTTGTGCATTTTTCCGCGAGTGCCCCTTTTTATTTGTTTTGCATTTTTTTGTTTAGTCATGTTACCGTAAGGAATTGGCAAGTAGTGTCGCAAAACTTATATTTTTATAGTGTTGGAAAGTGTTTCTAGATGATCTGGCTACCCATGCCTATTTTTTTTTTAGCCAGATATGGCGTATATATAAGTATGTGTTCGATTTTCCTGTGATTGCCATTTTTTCGTTTTTTCCCATTTCTTTCAAAATTACTACGTACTAAGGAACTATCACAGAGTAATATTTCATTTATATGTTTATTTGTCGGAAAATATACCTTGATGGTTTGCCTAGCACGTGGCTGAAATTTTTTTTTTCTGAAATGCCGTATATTAGAATGGCCATTTTTCCACGAGTGCCCCTTTTTATTTGTTTTGCATTTTTTTGCTTAGTCATGTTACCGTAAGGAACTGGCAAGTAGTGTCGCAAAACTTATATTTTTATAGTGTTGGAAAGTGTTTCTAGATGATCTGGCTACCCATGCCTATCTTATTTTTAGCCAGATATGGCGTATATATAGGTATGTGTTCGATTTTCCGGTGATTGCCATTTTTTCGTTTTTTCCCAATTCTTTCAAAATTACTACGTACTAAGGAACTATCACAGAGTAATGATTCCTCTAGATGTTTATTTGTCGGAAAATTTTGATTACTTTTTTTTTGATTGAATATCATCAAATTTTTTTAGCTAAAATATTGTTTTACATTTTTTTTTTCGATTTTATTTCCTTTCAAAAAAATTTTTTGGGTCAGAATTTTAATTTTATAGTCGTAAAATAATCGACAATTATCCAGCAACCCACCATACAATTTTTATGCATATCCAATAATAATTAGATTAGTAAATAACACCTTGAAATTGACATACCCTTCCTACATTTCAAGTGGCAGATTAGGGAGTCTGAGTCAGTGTGGTTGGCGGCCATTTTGTGGACATATCCGAAGCGTAAGCTGCCCTATCTATATATATTCTTGTTCCCTATAGAATTTGTGATATTTTGGTATATTTTTACCTGCATAAATATCATATTATATATTAAATATATGTATTTTTTTACGAAATTTCCAAGTACTCAAAAAATTACCTTTAGATATGGCCCCTGATATAAATGTAATTTACAAAATAATGAAGATTTTTTTACATATTTCTATTTTAGGATAACATATGTTTATTCCCTAAAAAAATTAGCCACTTCCTATTTCATTTGGGTACCCAAAAAAATTCATGAAATTTTGACAATTTTTTTTGGCCAAAAAAAGTTACCCTTTTTTTCTCATTTCAGATCTTCACCTCCATGTTTCTGACTTCATCCAAAATACATCAAGATGTGTCCTAAACATTCAAGAATCAATTCCTAAAAGGATTTGTGTATATATGTATAAACTTTTTTTTTATGAATTTTTATGTCAGGTCTTTTTTTTCTACTTAATTTTTTAAAATATTTATAATAAATAGTTTTTCTGCAGATGAGTAGTATTTATCTTTACAGTTGTTTTAAGCATTCATTGAAGTTTTTTTTGGCAAAAGAAAAAAGGAGGTTACTGCAAAAACTGATTTTTCAAGAATTTTTTTTGGCGTCGGGGTCGTTCGCGTCCGAGTATACCCTTAAAGGGGTGTCCGAGGACCGTACCTATCCAGGGTTAAACACCAACAATGGTCCACCTTTACAGAGACCGCCACGATGGAATCTTGATAAGGCGGACTGGGTTACATTTCAGGAGCTAAGTAAAATTCAAGGAAAAGTAGAACAGTTTGAAAGTGTTGATGATGCCATTGACTTACTTAATGGAACTCTTCATACAGCAGGAGTCAATTCTATTCCCCAAAAAACAGGGATATTCAAACGGCGACCAGTCCCCCCAGTGGTCATCAGATCTAACTGCCCTGCACAGAGCCACAAGCAAGTCTTTAACCGGATTGCGCAAGTGCCATACTGAGGAGAATTTAGTCATATACAAGAAATATAGAGGACAGTTCCATCGTGCCATGAAAGAAGCTAGGTTCCAGTCCTGGATGGCAATTGTTTCCTCCATTAATTGTAGAACAGCAACATCATCTGTGTGAAGAAAAGGAAAAAGATAGCAGGTAACTTCTCCCCAAACACACCACCAGTGTTAAGGGCAAATGTTCAGTATAAGACTGGAGCAACCGAAGTTAGCAATACCCTGGCTGATCATTTTTCAAATGTATCCATGCAATTGTGAAGCAGCTCCTGGACAGCAGTATAAGAGCATTGAAGAAAATAAGGTTTTAAATTTCGCAACAAGAAAGAAAGAGTCATATAATTCTACGTTTACTGAAAGAGAACTAGCTATATGTAACGATACAGCCCCTGGACCAGATGGAATTCCATATGCAATGATTAGACACGTACTTTTGATACAAAGTTATTTATTTCAAGCATTACTAACAGAATATGGTATGATGATAGTTATCACAGTGTTTGGGAACTAGCCATTATTTTAGCCTTTTTAAAACCCCGTAAGGACAAGTTTTTAGCAGCAAATTATAGGCCATTGCATTGATATCGTGTTTATGTAAAATCATGAAGATGGTCAATGCAAGACTGATATGGTACTTTGAAAAGATGGGTATTTTATCACCCATTCAATGTGGATTCGGAAAAATGCACTCAATGACTGATGTGTTGATACGACTTGAGTCCTCTATTTGTGAAGCCTTTGCTTCCAAACAGCACCATATGACAGTCTTTTTTTTTAGCTTGAAAAGGCATATGATACCACATGGAGATATGGTATACCTAAAAGAATTCATGAGTTTGGATTAAGTGGATAGCTACCACTATTTATTCAGTCATTTCTTTCACATAGAGTTTATCAAGTGAGAGTTGGGGAAACTATCAGAGAGTAAATGCCAGGAAGAAGGAGTTCCTCAGGGTAGCCTGCTGCATATAACCCTTTTTTCTCTAGCAATTAATGGGATATCATCAGTCATTCCCCGGGATGTTCTCGCAACATACTTTGTGGAGGATCTCTCCATATCATTTGCTGGAGCTAGAATTGCAATGGTTGAGAGAAAAATATAACTCTCTATTGAAAAAATTATCCAGTGAGTCGAAATGAATGAATTTAAGTTCCCGATAAGTAATACTACAATTGTCCATTCCTGTCGTATCTGGGGAGTACATCCAGACCCGGATATATACATCAAATGTCAACGGATCACATGTGCAAGTGAAGCTAATTTTTTATGGTTAAAATTTGATTGTAGGCTTACATGAGTTTCTCACTTAAAATTATTGAACGCTAACTGTCTTGAGGCTCTGAATCTTTTAAAAGTATTGCCCCATATATCATAGGGGCACACCGCAATACTATTTGAAATTATACAATGCCCTGATTTTTCCAAAATTAGTTATGGATGTGAAATTTACACATCACCCACCCCAAGCCGGCTAAAAATACTACATTCTATACATCATGCTGGTATTAGATTGTCCACGGTAGCGTTTAGAACCTCACCTATCATAAGTCTCCTTGTTGAGGCTGGGGAGTTGCCTCTAGACCTTTACCGGATGTAATCTATTATTCGTTATGGGTTTAGAATGCAAAGATTCCCTAATTCTTTAGCCTTACAGAATGCAAGCCTTGAAAGGCACTCAACATACATGCAGTTGCACCCAAAATCTCCTCTACCTAATGGCTTTCAGGTGAAACAGTTATTAAACAGACTTATTATAATTAGAATTAATGTACTTCCATCAACACCTCTATGGAAATCACCTGACGTACATTTTTTTGAATACTTTATTGGAGTTAAGAAGAAAAGGACTGACTTATACTCCAGGTTTCTTTTTATGGAACATGTTGCAAAACATATGGGATTGACTTTTATATATACTGATGGCTCCAAATCTGATGCTGGCGTTTGATTTGGAGTAAATAGTAATGATTTTAATTCTAGAGGTGTACTTCCTCTAACAGCTTCCATATTTACTGCCGAAATGTATGGCATACTAACCACTTTTGAGGACAGAGCTTTGGAAAAGGAGAGTAATTTCAAAATTTTTAGTGATGCAAGGAATGTTCTTCAAGCTTTAGAAGTTTTTAATTCTAGTAACCCTAAAGTTTTAAAGATTTTAGAATGGCTTTCTATTATTAGACAGAGAGGTATAACAGTTCGATTTTGTTAGGTTCCAGCACATGTAGGTGTGCCTGGGAATGAGAAGGCCGATTTGCTGGGGAAGAATGCGGCATCCAAGTTGCTACCAAGAAGGTATCTCATTTCCTGTAAGGATTTCCTACCTTACATCAAGTAATTGGTTTATAATGAATGGCAACAGCACTGGGATAGTCTAGATGGTAATAAAATGTGGCTAGTAAGAAATGTCATATCACCTTGGAGGTATAACATGATGTCCAGAAAATGGGTGACGACTCTTGGTCGTTTCTGTATTAGTCACACTCAGTTGACACACGAGTTTCTGCTGAAGAGCCAACACCAACCGTACTGCAATGACTGTTTAGTACTTTTAACGGTGAGGGATTTGTTGACCGAATGCCATGATTATAATAACTTAAGAAATAGAGATCTGTTTGAGGTTCGAGGTGAGGATGGCAGATTCATCCTTGCCAAGATTCTTGGACATGATGTGTCCTACTCTGCGAGCGGCATTTTTACGTTTATTTCAGAAGCAGGTCTTCTGAAAACTATTTAACTGTTATAATAACATCTTAACTTCTATGGTTTTAATTGAATTCTATTATATTTTCGGTAATATAATAAATGCTATCGGCTTCAATGACCTTAGATGTCAGGATGCCAGAAAACTTTCAATTAATCAATCAATCATCCTTGAGTCACTGTAATGGCCCTACAGGGATAAGGATACAAGTAAACTCCTTCTACCCGTCCCCCACTTCCCTTACTCTCAAAATGTGACATAGACGGCTTTTAGTTTTAGTAAAACCAGGATATATCTTTAAATAGGTTGGTGTTATTGTAAATTTACTGAAGTAATTGGCTTACCAGAGCGAGGGAAATGACCTTAGAATCATCTGGAAGATGTCGGTCCATGCTGTCAACCCAATGGTTGCCAAATTTGCTGTGCACAATATGTAACATGAATGAGATGAAGCAATGTAAAAAAGTTGGTGTCTAAGTGGAAGTTGTACAAGTGATGTAAAATTTTAAAGTTCTGCATCAACAACCCTGCAACATTGGAAGCTTGAGCAGCATCAGAGAAAAAAGAAAAACCACATGGATAGGAGTTAAGAAGCTGTTTCATTGCAACGAAAATTAAGGACAAGAAAAGGAGCTGCTACAAATAGAATTGAATCCAATATCACTGCAGATTCCTTGCCATCTTTCTGTGGTAGCATGTAAGCTTCAAAATTTGGTCCCTTTGGAACTAAAGTTGGCATTCCTGAGAAACCAACTTTGGTTTGG
>NW_027168815.1:355032-377532 GCF_036898095.1 Palaemon carinicauda | reverse complement strand
GTTGACTGATGTGTAGAGTAATTTTGGAGGAGGTGTGTTGAATAGGTGTCGATGAGTAAGAGTCTGTGTTGACTAACTGTTGGTGAGAAATTCACATTGAGGCTTGGTAATGGGATGTCAGCAAAGAGAAACTTTAAATCATATCTGGCACTCACAAACTATAAGATAAGGGTCCTTTAACACCGGGTGGACATCACAGATCTGTTGGCAGCTACTATTGGGATTTTGTCAGGCTTAGACCGACTACGTCGTCTCTTGGAGAGAACAGTAAGCACCAAAAATAAAACCAAACAGATAGGGGAGGCCATTGCCAAAAGCCCTGGTCTTCTTACAAGTTTTTAGGCCATTGCCCACCTGAGGAGAGCTATTTGTGGCAGGTTGAAAGCAAACTAAATGGTCATTTCCATGAGGGCAAGCAAAGACTTGGGGTTTCTAAACTGTTGTTGATAGAGCGGAAAAAGTTTGGCTATACGGGCTGTTGGAAATAGCGAGTACTGCTCCAGGATGTAAGTTTTGTAGGACTTGTATGATATTGTGGTGTTCCTTTGTTCACAAAGGGAATCGTAGACTTCCCAGAAAGTGTTGTCGGTGATAGCCGCGAGTATATAGTCAGCTTTGGTGCTGTAGTTGGTTATGCCCCATATGTGATACTGAATCTTGCTGCACCGAAATCAAGCAAATTCCTTCCTACTGCTATGAATGTAGCAGAGAGAGATAAGTCAGGAGCGTCATTATCAAACAGTATAGTGCTTCAGTATGCGGAAAGTAGGGAAGGAGCTGTTCCTTCTTTGGTCACCAATTATGGGAATATGCTGTTAGGTTATATCAGAGAGGCTTTAGAAAATGGAACTAAGCCCTTTTAAATAGAAAAAGAGCCTATATACAAGTACATACAAGCAAGAACCTCATAAAAATTAAAACAAGTTATGCATAGAAAGTCAAGTCTTAACAGCACTTTTTTCTGTGCAGGAGAGATAAAGAGAGAGAAAAAAAATACTAATACAGTGTACAAGCGTTTGGGAAACATTTGTGGTACAATGCCCTATATTCCTTAGGTTAATTCCATCCAAATTACATATATAAAGTTATATTAAACAACAGTCTTACCCTTATTAATATTTTGGATGGACATTCACTTTTAAACATATAATTCTTCTTATACAATTTTTGATGTTTATTTCATTCTTTGCTCTTCTTTTTAGCTTATCCATAATACCAAGATTTTCCTAAATAGAACCTCAGTTACATAGCATATCTTCCCTTTCAAAACTATGCTCCAAACCGTAACCTTCAGGGAACCTTTCATAATTACAATCAATCTTATTCACGACCGTCCCATGCATCCTCGACGCTGAATATGATGAATAAATTTTTACGTATTCTAACTTAAAATCGAATTCATCCAAATTCTATATTTTCTTAGCAAAGTTTGTATTCATACACTCTTTCCTAATATATTATTATTATTATTATTATTATTATTATTATTATTATTATTATCATTATTATTATTATTATTATTATCATTATTATTATTATTATTATTATTATTATTATTATTATTATTATTATTATTAGCTAAGGTAAAACCCTAGTTGGAAAAGTAGGATGCTATAAGCCTAACGGCTTCGATGGAAAAATTTGCAGAGTGAGGAAATGATATAAGGAAATAATTAAACGAATAAAAAAAAACAATAAAATATTTTATAAACTGTAACAACATCAAAACAGTTATATATAAACTATAAAAAGACTTATGTCAGCCTGTTCAGCTTGAAAACATGTGCTGCAATTTAGAAATTTTGAAGTTTTACCGATTCAACTACCCAATTAGGAAGATCATTCCAAATCTTGGTCACAACTCGAATAAAACTTCTGGGATATTATTAGTATCCAGCCTCATGATTTTGAAGGTATGGCTATTAGAATTAACTACATGTCTAGTGTTACGAAAAAGATGGATCTGTCCGGAAAGATCTGAATGTAAAGGATGATCAAAACTATGGAAAATTTTAGGCAACATACAAAACCCACTAATTGAATTACGGTGAACGATATCAATATCTAGATTGTGAACAAGAAATTTAATAGACCGTAAGTTTCTGTCCAACAAATTGATATGAGAATAAGCAACTGAAAAACTGGAAGGAGAACAATTCTCGAAACAATATAAAATGTAAGAATTAAAACAAGCAAACTTTGAGTTTAAACTTCATGCCCCATAACTTGCACCATGCTCTTATTTTAGCTAGATCTCTATTAAGGGATTCTGCAATCAGATATCTACATTCAAAAGATGGAATTAATGGAAAGATCGTAGCATCATCTGCATATGCAATAAACATGTTTTTTAGACCAAACCAAGTGTCATGTGTATAAAGTATGAAAAATAAAGGACCAAGAATACTACCCTGAGGAATACAAGATATCACATTCTAATACTCACTATGGTGCCCATCAACACCTATTCGTGATCTATTAATTGAACATACAATAATGATGCTATGAAACAAACCAACCCACTACCAAATGTGCCGTTCTTGACTGGAACAGGTTATATAAATACTGAAGCACTGACCAAATAAAGTTCAGTTGCATTCACGAGTCTCTCAGTTATAACCTAACTGCTCGTTGGCACATTATTGACCACCAGAGTGTTAAACTACCTCCCGTGCCTTGCTCCTTGATGAAGCTATTATCAGACACTGACTCAGCTATTAACGCCACCCTTGGGTAATTTTAACCTGGTTCCCACGGGCTGAAGTCGAGTTTTCTTAAAGGGCGTAACCCTGTCAAATACTGAATATGTTCTCGCGACCATCCCTATGGGACACTTCCCTGAAATATCCAATTGGCTGCGCGAAAAAGGGGACACCCCATAATGTATGATGACCTCAAATCATACGTCCTAGAGCAGAGCTCGCCATCAGCGGCCACCCACATAGCAAAACTTTTTTGGCTCTCTCAATAACTTTGGGGACTATAAGGCTTCGCTCTCTCTCTCTCTCTCTCTCTCTCTCTCTCTCTCTCTCTCTCTCTCTCTCTCTCTCAGGGAAATGACCAGTATTGTTCACCTGCTTCCTACTGCCGCGTTTCTCGTTTTGAAGTGAATGTACATCGTGTACTTTGGGTAACGTGCCTACATGAACCTGCGCGTGTGTCATCCTAATGACGAAAGTCAATGCCTTGTGGTCAGCCACTTCAATGTCTTCAGTGTCAACGCCTCTATTTCTAAGGAAGTAAACAAGTATTCTACTTTGACCGAAGTTAACGTGGCTGCAGTAGGACACAGTCGTCAACCCCCTAACGTGCTATTACCACTTCAAATTCAGGGCTGCTGCAAAGAAATTTGCGAAAGGTTGTCAGTGGATAAAAATATGTAAGTAACCCATTGATAGTGGCTGTGGCCTCCCCTCTCATTAATCTTTTCTTTTTTACATGACGCATGTACGGCAATGTGATTCTTGATAGCCAAAGGTACTTACGGTTCTTTTATGACAAGTCCACTCTACAGATCCTACCGTAGTCTATCTAAATATGACAACATACGCTTGGTAGCTGCCAACGGATCTGCGATACCTAGGCAAGGTTATAAAACCCTCACATTATAGATAGGAATCGCCAAATATACTTGGAAGTGTCTCCTTGCTGACGTCAAATGGCCAATCCTCGGTGAGTACTTCCTCTCCCATTTCCATCACCTGGTTGAGGTAGCTCTCCAACTGTTAGTCAATGACGATTCATCCTCCTCAGCACCTTCCCAACAGAGCCCCTCTGTCCTAGTTTTCCACATCAGTATACCCATGGATACATAAGCCCAACTTCTCACATTGTACTCGGATGTTTTCCTTCAAAAATTTCGTCAAACAACCATGGTTTCAGCATAATACAGTATTCATCCCAATATAGAAACAACGGGTGCCACAGTTTTCATCAGATTCTTATGTGTGTCACCGTATCGTTTGGCAACCGCTGAACAAATGTTCTTCGAAAGAGAAGAAATGAGCTTTCCCAAAAGGCCTTCAGTCTATTGCTGTCTAACTTTCACATAGTCCTGAGTTGGCACTCTACGTCCGTGTTGGGAATACAAGCCCCTGAACTACAGACAGAACCAGTTTACTACACTCTCGCATACATCGCCGACATGATCACCTACTTTCACAAATCAAAGATTTTCTCCACGTTCTATTCATTAAGGGGTATTTTCAGATTCCCATAAACCTAGAGGACATCCTCAAGGCTACCATAACCACCATGTTCAGTACATAGAATTTCAATTATTCCTTTTTTTGCTTTTGTTGTGCTGAGACCCCTTTCAACGTCTCATGGACAGCATCCTAGGGGAAATCACCTTTTGTAAATGTTACATGGAGGACATGCTTTTATTCTCTTTCTTCAAAGAGGTACACATCTTTCTTCTACGCGCCATGCTTATTGTACAACAAGTGTATCTTTGGTGCCAACGAAGTATCATTCTTAGGGTACTATATCCCTCCTGAAGGAATCCACATCCCCCATGAGAAGTATAAGCCATTCAGAACTTCCCATCGAACTCAGCCAGCAAAGCACAGCAAGAATTCTCAGGCAAGATCAACTATTATCTCCGATTCCTGCCAGCCATCAAATACTGAATATGTTCTTGCCCCTTTTACTCCTCCTTCAAAAGCAAGCCATGGGACTTAAAGTGTGGTCATCTTCCAAAAGTGGCCTTCTACAACGCAATGAATACCTTATCAATCACTGCTGTTCTCACTTTTACTGTGCCACATGCACCTCTCCTTCTCTTCACCAATGCCAGAGATGTCACTATTAGGGCAGTCCTCGAGCAGGTGTTCAATGGCTTTACCCGCTGATTATCCTTCTTAAATAGAAACTGACCAAGATGGAATTCAGCTACTCTCCCTTCGACTGCAAATTGTTGGCAGTTCATTCATCGGTCCCTAATTTTCCCCCATTTCCTAGAAAGAACTTCCTTTATTATTAGTAAGGATCACAAGCTTCGTTGTCATGAAGCCATTAACATGGATAATGCTACATCTGCCTTGTGTATATCTGCCTTATTCTCAAGATGGATAGAAAGATATGGTATTCGTTAGTTTATTACTTATGACAGATACACCATTTTTCCCTCTCGATAGTGGACATCATTATCAAATCTCCTGGGTATCACTCTTCCTTAGAGCACTGCATACAACCCTGCATTATACAGTATGGTTAAACGTTATCATCGTACCATCAAAGCAGTGTTGATGTTCTGCTGCAAGCACTCTCAATTGGTACCCACTTTCCCTGGATCCTCCAGGCTCTCAGAGCCCCTCCTAAAGACGCCGTAGATGCCTCGATTGCTGAAATGGTGTATGGCAACCTTCTGGTGATCCTAGCCGAAATTCTTTCGTATGAAACATCTTTCGACAATCTCCAGCAACTATGTCAGTATTTGGGAAAATTCATTCCATGCTGCCAGACTTACAAGTCCTAGTTAAGCAACACACCAACTGATCAACACGCATGAACATATGTTTTCCACGTCATGATTCTTGCAAGCTACCGTTAATGCCCCCTTAACAGATCTTTCTTCCTGATCTGCTATAGGCCAAAAGTATTCCTCGTCAAAATGCAGGGCATAAAAAACTGGGTCTCCATTGATAACCTAATACTATCATAAATCCTGTCAGATGATACGTCTACCTTTTGCTTCTTAAAGGCAGGGCGTCAATTTCACATGTATGTCTTCTTTAGGGAGGAACTATGCACCGCTTATGTATCGAACAAGCTCGTACATTCCAATGGTATTTCTTACATTTTGTCAGTCGTGTCTATCCTGACCTCTTAATACAATAGTTATTCATTCATTGTCTATTTAACTCTTCATAGTCCTCAGCACTGTAGGCCTGTGTGTTCACTCTTGAGGAATCCCTAAAATTTTAAGTTTGTTTTATTTTTTTTTATTTTTGCGTATCTTCATTAAGCGGCGCCTAAGGTACGAACTCAAAAGTTGCAAATATTATGTCCATATATAACTTTGAGAGGTGAATATTTTTCAACTGTTTTTTTCCTGTTTATGAATAATAAGAATATCTAAAATACACCACTAGAAGTATTGTAGGTTTATGCATGCATTGCAAGGTCATTATAGTGCGGTATAAATGGGATTCATAGTCAGTTTTTCTTCTATTATTAGGTAAAAAATGAAAAAAAAACCTGTCAATCTTCTTTTATGTGACAGATGTTTTTCGCCGAAAACGAGTAGTTTTTTTGTGAGTAGCATAGCCTTGATACTGCTGAGTAATTAAGATATCTGGTAATTTTGTCTCTTACAATGAAGTTTTTGATGAAGAGAAAACCAGCTTTTTGGGGGGGCTGTGCTGTGGTGTCTCTAAAGACTTTATTGTGAAAGGCAATATATGAGAATCTAATAAACCATATATTCTAGAGAGATATAGTTTCCGCTACTCTTGGGCTAGGGTATCAGCATGCAAAGCCTGTACAAGGGAGACCCTCATGTTCAAGCACATTAGAACTCAACACTACACTTGTATTTTTTTTCTAATTCCTCTTCTATGCGACAAATCATAACAATGTTGTGATCCGCAGAGAAATCAAACCACAGATAGTTGATTTTGAGGACAATCGCCATTCAATCATTCCTAAGAGAAAAATAGCTACCACACTCCCCTGTACGAGTTGAACGCCTTCATCTCACACTAAAAGCAGATTTGATGCCCCGATGCAATGAGTACACCTGGTTCACTCAGCCTTCCTGGATCCTCTTGCGACTAAGGACGGCTTCTAAAGACAACCTGAATGTCTAGGCAGCTGTAATGGTTTATGGCGACTCATTGGTCACTTAAGGCAAATATTTTCCGCCATCATAGTCCTCCAACTATCTCCAGTGCCTATGCCATGGTGTGAGAAAACTTAATTCATGCCGCAAGACTCAAAAGCCAACGGCAAAGTAATACATGCCAACAGAATTGTAATCTTGCAACGCATGTGTTCCTGAGCAACGACACTAGCAAGACCCCAATAAAGAACCCTAACACTTGCCATTTCCTAGTGATCCACGACCCAATTAAGGGATTCTTTACGTTAATTAATGGGAAAGAAGACTTTGTCTTCATTGATTATCTAAAACCTTCTTATCTCCTGTAAGATGACCCCTTTATAGAGCTCCTCACAAGAGCAGGGCACCCTATTTAACATATATGTATTTTTCAGGATGGAAGCCATGTATTTACCAAACAGTTTTCATACACGCTTGTGTACTGTAACAGTATTGTTGCTTTTTTATATCTCAATCTCTCATGTTTAGGCTTGCTATTGTAAGTCTTGTACTGGTTGAATTTTGTGTCATTCTTGCTCGCAACTATGAGCATATAAGCTCGTTTTATGAAATCACCTTTCATATTTGTTAGGTCTCAACAGCATATGTTGCAACAACACAAAGCCTTGATCCTGAAGAACTTACATAATTGATTTGTATATTTGAAGCTTAATTATTTTTCCTATGTCCAAATCATTCAGTTGTCGGAATGAACTAATATCATTACTTCTCGTTCACCTTTTATATGGAATTTAATGATAACTTTAAAACATTATTAATCAATATATGCTAATAGCAGAAAAAAAAATTGAGTTTCAATAGGCCTTTACATATTCCTGATTACCGTTTCTACATGCAGAAGTTGTACAGATCACTACAAATTGTATCACCATGCTTTTCCATTGGCAAAATAAAACATTAAAATTTTCATAGGTAATTCTTTTGTCTAATTGTCAATAAATATCATAGTTAGATTATAGGTCTTCCTTGTACCATTGCACACACCAAACAATTCCTCAGTAAATACAGGTTAAAGAAGCTCTTCACATTACTCACCATAGTGACAGGCAAGAGAGGAAAATGTGCAGAGTAAAAATTGTGGCGGATACATGGTGAATCCTTTCTTGTCCAGAAAACTAACTTTAAAACTGACTGGTGAGTGGGAGAGTCAGAAGGAAGGTGGTATACCGCATGTGTTTCATGAACGTTCACAATGTAATACCATTGCTTTTTTATCTGTAGCTCTCTTCCACGCTGATAAGAGACCAACGTTTTCAACTTGCACAATAAAGGAAGGTGGCATTTTATTTTTTTCTAATTAAATCTATTCAATTTAACTTCCTACTTTTTGGTTCGCCTATTCTTACACCATAAAGGAAGGTAGCATCATAATTATTTTTAAATTTATCTTGTTCTATTTTTCCATCCATCCATATACCAAAGGCACTTCCCCCAATTTTGGGGGGTAGCCGACATCAACAAGAACAAAACAAAAAAGGGGACCTCTACTCTCTATGTTCCTCCAGCCTAACCAGGGACTCAGCCGAGTTCAGCTGGTACTACTAGGGTGCCACAGCCCAACCTCCCACATTTCCACCACAGATGAAGCTTCATACTGCTAAGTCCCCTACTGCTGCTACCTCCGCGGTCATCTAAGGCACCGGAGGAAGCAGCAGGGCCTACCGGAACTGCGTCACAATCGCTCGCCATTCATTCCTATTTCTAGCACGCTCTCTTGCCTCTCTCACATCTATCCTCCTATCACCCAGAGCTTTCTTCACACCATCCATCCACCCAAACCTTGGCCTTCCTCTTGTACTTCTCCCATCAACTCTTGCATTCATCACCTTCTTTAGCAGACAGCCATTCTCCATTCTCTCAACATGGCCAAACCACCTCAACACATTCATATCCACTCTAGCCGCTAACTCATTTCTTACACCCGTTCTCACCCTCACCACCTCGTTCCTGACCCTATCTACTCGAGATACACCAGCCATACTCCTCAGACACTTCATCTCAAACACATTCAATTTCTGTCTCTCCATCACTTTCATTCCCCACAACTCCGATCCATACATCACAGTTGGTACAATCACTTTCTCATATAGAACTCTCTTTACATTCATGCCCAACCCTCTATTTTTTACTACTCCCTTAACTGCCCCCAACACTTTGCAGCCTTCATTCACTCTCTGACGTACATCTGCTTCCACTCCAACATTTGCTGCAACAACAGACCCCAAGTACTTAAACTGATCCACCTCCTCAAGTAAGTCTCCATTCAACATGACATTCAACCTTGCACCACCTTCCCTTCTCGTACATCTCATAACCTTACTCTTACCCACATTAACTCTCAACTTCCTTCTCTCACACACCCTTCCAAATTCTGTCACTAGTCGGTCAAGCTTCTCTTCTGTGTCTGCTACCAGTACAGTATCATCCGCAAACAACAACTGATTTACCTCCCATTCATGATCATTCTCGTCTACCAGTTTTAATCCTCGTCCAAGCACTCGAGCATTCACCTCTCTCACCACTCCATCAACATACAAGTTAAACAACCACGGCGACATCACACATCCCTGTCTCAGCCCCACTCTCACCGGAAACCAATCGCTCACTTCATTTCCTATTCTAACACATGCTTTACTACCTTTGTAGAAACTTTTCACTGCTTGCAACAACCTTCCACCAACTCCATATAACCTCATCACCTTCCACATTGCTTCCCTATCAACTCTATCATATGCTTTCTCCAGATCCATAAACGCAACATACACCTCCTTACCTTTTGCTAAATATTTCTCGCATATCTGCCTAACTGTAAAAATCTGATTCATACAACCCCTACCTCTTCTAAAACCCCCCTGTACTTCCCAGATTGTTCTATTTTTACTTCACAAATAAGGCTGTTACTTCATTCTTGTCCCGCAAATAAGGTGTCCTTCTATTTTTTGTTTAAATCTTTTTGTATTCGTATATTTCCCTGTTTTTCCAGCCTCCTCCATTCCTCTACCCTAAACGACTGCGTATTTTCCCCTTAGGGTCGAGCTAGCCACGAGTTTTAAGATTGTGTATACCAAGGCATTCATACTCTTAAAAATCCTCTGTGTTTGCTGACTGGTGTGCAGGGAAGGTGAGAACTCTGTAAGTCTTCAAAGTCTCAGGGGTTGATAACTGGTTGACATTGTGAAGTAGGTCATCTCCCCCACCACTGGTAAAATGATGAGACAGATTAAAGCTAAGGAATGGCACAATATTCATAGGAACCGTCTCAGGGGCCAGAGTCGACGTTTAGTCCCACAAATAGTGTGCACACTAAAGGTGACACCTGAAATGGGGCTGGCATAACATTTCATTGCAAATAAAACTTTTCTGTTTTGAGAATAGTGAGGCCAGGACTGGAAGCGAGAATGTTCTTAGAAATAGATATGTAATTGTTAACAAAGTCCAGACACAGACGAGCCATATCTTACCAGGGAAGGTCGATGTTTCAAGAGTAACTGGTACTGCTGCGTGATAATGTTCCTGATCAGGTTATATGTTTCATTAAAGACACTAAAATTCCCAGAAAACATCGCAAAATGTAATCAACGTTCCAGTTGGTGTCACATGTTACTTTAAAGATGGGTAAAATCACAAACAATATTGTTTAAAATGTCCATGATTCTTATGTAAGGAATATGGTTCATGTACTGATGTGTGATTATCGATATCTATGATGTTACAATCCAATAACCTTCCCCCCTTCCCCCCAAAAAAAAAGTAATCATGGATATTGCCTACTGAACCGAGTTGTAAATAATAATCCTGATGATGTTACAGATTCTAAAAATTAAAAAGAAATAGATATTTTCTATGGAAGTAATCATGGTTCCTGAAAAAATAACATGGCCTTATTCCGATTTATGATTAATATTGCCACTGATGTTATATATTCAGATAAAGCAAAAAACAATCATATAGAATACCTCTGAGATTGCTAAAAGTTCCAGGATTGTGTGTTTTTTTTTTAATTTAATTAAAGTTCCTGGTCATGGTACCTGTTCTGTTAAAGGGCTCTACCCCCTCGAAAGAATCCCGGGATATTTAGCTAAAGTGTCCTTGGTTCACGCATATATCTCTATTGGAAATGTTATTGCCTTTAGTTAATGTTCCTAGTACTTATACCTCTTCAAATGAAGGAAAAACCAATATTAGATAATCCTACTTGAAGTGATAATCGTAGCAGGGTCTTACTACTCATCGTTTCCATCTATTTAGCTCCGACTTCAAACACACCGAATTCATTCGTGGGCACATCAAGGTCTTCATCAGTTTCAGATATATCAAGCATAATTAATATTCGTGGCAGCTTACCATGTTATGAAGAGACCCCAGAGGCTACTGGACAATCCTCTTAGAATTCCCCAAAGGTTCTGTATGTGTAGCAGTGTCCTGTTGCTAATGCATAATTACATCCCTGGCGCATTTGCTGCGTGGACCCGATTTTCTGGTTACTGCTCTTTTTCCTTTGCCTACACCTACTATGAAAAGTCAGACATATTCTTTCTACATTATCCTTTGTGCTCATACAACTTACAGCACTGAGATTACCTAAATAATCTTGTTCACCAAATGAGTTCACTTTTGCACTGTATTTGTTCATTGGCTATTTTTTAGCTATGGTAAGCAACTCTTCTAGGAGAAAGACACTCGTAAATCAAATAATTGTTCTTAGGTTTTGGGTTGAGACATATCTTCTGTACCATAGTTTCCAATGTCTTAGGTTAGAGTTATCTTGCTTTAGGGTACACTCAGGCAAACTGCTATAGCTTCTTTCTCTTCCTCTTAAATTTTTGAAATGATGTGTTGGGTATGCTTAAGAGGAGGGCCATGAATGGCTAATAGTTTATCAATAGGTTTCCTTTTATATTTCTGTTTCTCAATTTTCTTCATAGGTATTCATTTTTAAAACCCCTCTTACAGTCTTTCCTTTCGTGGAAGGTGCGATACCTGGAAGGTACTTAAGCTTACATGACTTGTCAGATCTAACTTGGGTAGTCTAAAAAAGGCTATGGATTACATCAATCACAACACACACACACACACACACACACACACACACACACATATATATATATATATATATATATATATATATATATATATATATATATATATATATATATATATATATATATATATATATTTTATATATATATATATATATATATATATATATATATATATATATATATATATATATATATATATATATATATATATATATATATATATATATTTTATATTTGTTTCTTGAATATTTTGAAATTTTTTCATGGCTTTTATTGAGCAAAATCAGCGACCCTACATCCTAGACTCCACCAGTGTCTTATTCCATAGTGAAATATTCGTGGACTGCAGGCAAATTTTCAGAACCTTACAGTTGCCTCAAAACAATATGATATTCTTTTACACTCAAAAACTTTGATTTTTCTTAAGGGGCAATTACATGAGATCCTCATTTCTGGTTTTGAGAAACCAATAATATTTAAGTGTGATCAAATAACGGTTATTTGAGCATTACGTAGCCTACTTCTCATAAGTCCTGCTATGAACATTGATGTCATGACATTCAGGTATTAAAAGTTTGTGGGAGGCATTACAATTTCTATTTGTGTTAGATCTACCTTCAATTGTCTTCTGACCATTATGGTAAGATTCGAGATGATAGAACGGGGTTTTTTGTTTTTGTGAGTGGCTGTACTACTCACCATAGGAAGTGATTAGATTCTGTTTCTCTTACTGATCGCAATGTCTTAACAAATTTGTACTTTGCATCTGCATCAGGCTGTGAGAAAATCAAAAGCGAAGCTACTCACAGGTCTGGTAATTACTCTTATGCACCAAATCCCCTACTGTTATATAACAAGTAAGGTTGGTTCTGCAGCAGAGACATCTGATTATGTCTTTATTTGATATTCAGAAAAGTGTGCACTGCTTTTCTCTGATTTGTCATACATATGTAAGAATTTAATAAAATTTCATGCTGACTAGAGTTGGGCTTGAATTAGTTACGTCTGAATTGTTTTTCATTTGAATGAGAATCTAGGCAACATATTTGGATAGGCGTATCCCTTCTCGTGTGCTGAGGTACCAAGTGAAATACAAAACTATGTTCAATGATGACTGTAGACATGCATATTTGGGGAGGCAGGAGAGCTATCATCCTTTTAAGGAGAGCAGATTAGATTGGGTTTGGAATACCTCTACCAAGCTTAGAACTCTTTCTCAGTGAGTTTATGCTTCAACTGAAAAGGAATACAACATAATCCCAAAGTAAACTCTTTCTGATACAAAAGATCATAAGTAGTGGACTGCCGTTATTTTTTTTTAAATTGAAATTGAAATGCTGTAACAACAAACTATAACCCATTGAAAATAAATATAAAAAGAAACGAACCCCCCCAAAAATGTTTAATAACATGATCATAAATCAAGAAAACCAATGTTACTTTTTACGTTACTTTAACTATAAAATAGAATCAATCAAAATATTAATAGAAAAGAGGACCAGTTAGTAAGGTAGAATAACACTTGAAAACTGTTGAATAAATTTCTTCAGCTGTTGTGATAATATTAGTACAGAGGCTTTAGGCTTAAGAACGTTGCAAACAGGTGGCTGAAGTTTTGGTGAAACTAGCACAATGTCTTCGGATTCGAAGACATTTTGGAAGCATGGCATCAAGTTGCAATATCAGAAGTCTTCTCCAAGAATTCAATGGTAGTTTAAAACTAAGGCCAGGCTTCAGTCAGTGCTGGCTACTTTTTGTCCAAGCAGGATAGGCAAGCTTCTTCAATTCGTCTGTATTCCGACGCAACAGGATTTTGGACATAGGCTTCTGTCGTCTGGAGGGAAGATCAAATCATGGCTCTGCCAGATTTCTGGTCTTTTCTGGTCCTTATCTTGACAGTATGTGGTTCCTATATGGTTAGGAAAAAGTCCCTCTCTTGTCCTATCTCCTGTGGACATTCTCTTAAAGTTTATATACTGACATATGGGTGGACCCCTATACGATGAACGGTCGTCATTTCCATATATGGAGTTTTATTTTTTACATTTCTTTGTCCTGATTAGTTTCCTCAAGTACGCCTAATTTGATCATGCTGTTGAACCTTCTAGAAAGAATTTCTGATACTATGACTAACTCACATTAGTCATAACAGAAGTCTGTAGGTTTCAACTTGTGATGACATTTTTCATGAACAGGCATATTCCTCAAGGCTTGGTTTCTCAAAAAAAGCTGACCCTACTGATTAAAGTAATGACATCTTGGTCAAAACCCTTTTCATCAAGGCTTGGTTTGTTACCAAAATGCTGACAACATTGAGGTGTTGACAGCTTTGAGCAAACTCTACGGTAGTCAAATCTCATCTTGCTTTTTGTCGGTTTGGATAATATATTTCTTCATTGGTATTGCATGTACATATGGCACATCCAAAAAAAAAAAACAAATAAAAATAGAATCTTCATAAATTTGTAAGGTTAGCAAAGAAAAAATAAAAGATTTATCACTTAACTGAGGAACAACTCTATATCATGCTCCAACCTAATATCAGTTAAACATTCTTCCTTCCAAATCGAATTACACAACACAACATTGCTACAAAAAACTATGAATTTATTGATATGGGAGAAAAGGGCTTTTCTTATTCTGAAAAATCTCTCGAAAGGCTATTAGCTATGACATTATTCTTTCCTTTTATAATAATTATCTTCTATTTATAATCTTTCAATCCTAAATCCGAATTCATGAGACCTTTAAATCTCTCCAAATAAATTAACGGAATGTGATCTGTATACAGAGTCAAAACAGGACTACTACTTAAATTATTCTTAAGGTGCGTAGGGCTAAAACTCACCTAAACAATTTTTTCTCAATAGTTGAATTGTTTTGCTGAGTTATATTCAGTTTCTTTGAATAAAAGGCGACTGGGTGCTTCCTCCCTGTCAATTATCTCAGCAAGACTCCTCCTATGCCCATGTTATTCGCATCAAACGCTAAATTAAATTCATTGCTAAAATTAACAACAATAATATTGGCTCGTAAAGCAATACTGACTTACATATACAGAAAGCTTCTACACACATCATTAAATACCAAACTTTATCCCGTCTTGAAAAGATTAATTATTGCAGCTCTTATATCTGAAATGTTTGGCACAAATCTAGGGATATAGTTGTTGGGATTGGGAAGTTAATGATAGCAAATCTTTCCTAGATCAACTTTATCAACTAAACACCGGGTAGTTTTCCCAAATTTGCGTTTCTTTAGATTTTAATCAAGATTTGCCAGGACTTTAGCTGAAATTCATAAATGTTCCTACTAAGTTTTTGAAAACATAAGGTCGTCTAAATACACGACACAATATCAATACCATTTAAAACTTTATTTATTAATCTTTTGGCTGCACTTTGTAATAAAAAACTTTACTTTACGATCATAACTACCAAACGGTGTTCTACAGAATATATTTTACTAGCTCGTCTCCATAAAGGTAGTAGTTGGGAGAAGAAGAAAAATAGGAGAAATATATATATATATATATATATATATATATATATATATATATATATATATATATATATATATATATATATATATATATATATCTTTTCAATAGAGTATTTAGACATTGTACACATATAATCATGATAATAATGTTTAAGATATGACTCTGCCTAGTATGATCCCGAGAATGTCAAGAAAATATAGAAGTTTATTTTTTTTTGGAAAAAGAGAGAGAGAGAAAAAGAAACATTTGTATGGGTCGTCATCACCAAGGAAAGAGATGTACTGTGTATGGGGACCACACATACACTTCCATTTGCATCCATATATGTCTTTCAACAAAATCACCGGGTTAAATAAAATCAGCAAACACAAACTAACAATATAATATACTTTAAACAATAGAAATATGTATGTAAAAAGGAATTAAATTTGACTTGAACTTAAGACTAGCTTGTAAAATACTTTAATCTAAACTTTATGAATATCATTGAACCTTAACCTATGCTCTCACAGCCTTGAAGGGTCCTTGCCTCTTATGATGCAGCCCTGACACAATGCCATTCTTTAAGATTCTGAGAGCCCTTGGAGAAGGACTTTCTTCAGTGTTCTGGATGCCCTGATCGGATGACATTCTTCAGGATTCTGGCAGCCTTGACAGGATGCCATTCTTCAGGATTCTGACAACCATAAAAGGATGAGATTCTTCAGGGTTTTGGCCACCATTACATTCTGGCAGCCCTGACAAAATTGTATTCTTCATGATTCTGGCAGCCCTGAGAGGATGAGAATCTTCAGTATTTTGTCTGCCTGACATGATGATATTGTTCACGAGTCTGAAAACCCTAATAGGATGACCTTCTTCAAGTTTCTAGCAGTCTTAAAAGCATAACATACTTCCGGATTCTGGAAGCCCTGACCGGGATGACATTCTTTAATTTTCTGGATGCCTTGATAGGATGAAATTTTTCAGGATTCTGGCAGCCTTGAGAGGATGATATTCTTCGGGATTCTGGCAGCACTGAAAGAATGACATTATTCAGGATTCTGGCAGCACTGACAGGATGACATTCTTCTGGATTCTGGCAACCCTGGCAGAATGACATTCTTCAAGATTCTGGTAGCCCTGACAGAGTAACGTTTCTAGGATTCCGGCACACCTAACAAGATTAAATTCTTCAGGATTCTGGCATCCTTAACTGGATGCCATTTTTCAGAATTCTGGTAGTCCTGACAGGATGACGTTCTTCAGAATTCTGATAGCCCTGATAGGATGACATTCTTCAGGATTCTGGCAGCCCTGACAGGGTAACGTTCCTTAGGATTCCGGCACACCTAACCGGATTACATTCTTCAGGATTTTGGCACCCCTAACTTGATGATATTCTTCAGAATTCTGGCAGCCCTGACAGGATGACATTTTTCAGAATTCTTATAGCCCTGACAGGATGGCATTCTCCAGGATTCTGGCAGCCATCGAAGGATGACATTCTTCATGATTTACAAAGAAGCTATGGAAAAGTACACGTTCAGCCCTTACTAGATGACAATAACTTGTCTACTGTGATGAAGAGCCAGGGAATGTAAAAATCTTACCTATGCTATGTGAAAAGGGTCTGCCTGAAAGAGAGACTGGTTTAGGAAAAGCTGTCTTGACAATAAGATGCATAATGTCAAACGAACAGACGCAACCATTCTCTATGTCTTTGGGACTTCAAAGACTTGGCTTCAGAAGTTGCAAAAATGAGCCTAACAAAATTAAGTAAATATAAAAGAACGGAAAACCTATGAGAAGCAAAAGGGTCAAAGAATTAATATGCTATGTGAGGTCCCTTACCTGCTCTAGAGATTGTCCTCTCTCATGCAGAAATGAGGTCATATTTTGATTATACTGGACTACCTTCTTGTATGCCCTTCACTCCTCAAACTGGTCATCTTGAAATCATTCACCTAGAAATAAATTTAATTATTGAAGTAGGCTAAAATATTTACAAAGTAATTCTCCAGAAAATGAAATGAATGCTTGAATGTAGGTTATAATTAATTTATTTATAAAATCAAAAGATTAATACATAAAAAATTAGGCTCTCCTATGTACGCTTGGGTAAATACTGTTTTAAGTCCCTTACATTTGGTTCCTGTTTTTTTTTTTTTTTTTTAGAAAGGGTTGGAGTCATCCGCACTGTCACCCATGGTCTGTGAGAAATGCGAGGACTCATCTGGGAGAAAAGGATCATCCTTTTATTGAGCCATCCTCTTCTTTTCGTCCTTGGCCCAATTATCTGAAATAGCTACTTCTTTTTCAGTAAAGATAGATGCCTTGACTTTTTTTTTGGTACTTTCTTAAAGGACGGCCAATAGCGTTACTGTAAGGTCTGACAGACTCGGGAATAATATGCCGGTCTTTTTCTGTCAAAGAGGTAGTAGGCTTACTGCAGTTAGAACCAGAGGTGGAGAGTTGCCTTGTCAATCCCAATGTCGAGGGCCTATCATCAGTAGGGCAGCCAGGCTCAAATTCCCTGTGAGAAATCAGACTTAGCTCCAAACCAAGGCCATTTTGTGAAGAGGCAATGCCTCAAAGCCGATGCCCTGCTGCAATGCATGCTTAATATCCTGGATGTTCATATGACCTTCCACATTATCAATTATCAAAAGGATCCTATTGTCCTAGATCAAGAGGTCCTTTCCTTGACATACTGAAGTGTCTTAAGGAAACACTCAACATCCATCCATCTGTTTTGATCAAGGATTTCTTTTGATCTATCAATAATTTCTCGCATGACGGAATCATTCCTTCTCTTTAGTAGAATTATAAATTCTGGATGGATGTAATGGCCTGAAGCATTCATGATACAGACAAAATTTGTGGAATTTCGTTCATGGCATATCTGAGAGGCAACAGGCTGACCATTTTCACATAAGACCTTCACTCGTTTCATCACAGTAAACAAGCTACTCTTATCTATATTTGAAGATCCTATCGCTGGCTATCATATACTTCTCCATTGCTTCTGTGTAATCCTTGAAGTAAGCTTCAACATTTACATTCTTCAATCTAATGTCCCCAGCAATGTGCATTCCCTCCGGAGCCTTCAGGGTAAAAGCAAGGTAGACCAAACTATACAAAATAACCCAACAAGCATTTAACTACAGTGTTCGCATTGCAGTATCTTACTGAGATTGCTTCCAGGTAGTGAGTTAGAGTATCTGTAATTGTTAATAGATAATTAATAGACTTTAAATAGAGAGGGATTGTTCATACAATACATCTGAAGGCTAAAATCACTGGATACTACACCACACACACTCACAGCACAGACTTTATAAAGTGTACAATGCTTCCCAAAGGCTAACATAACTAGTTAGAACACCACATGCACCTAATGCCCACCCTCTAAATTCAACGGTTCGAGAAGACTAAAATCACTGAGAGATCTTTGCTAAGACCGACTCTAGAAGGTTTAAAATCCTTCCAGAAACCTAAAACCACAATTTTTTCACATACTACAGATCTTCTACAACGTTTAAAACGCTACGCTACCACATTCACTCCCTGCACAGCCTCTCTAACGTTTACAAGGCTTTCGGAGAGCTCAAATCACTAGCAGTTTTCTCGTCAGAAAGCCTCTTCAGTGTTTATAACACTAACTTACACTCCCTTACTACTATGCAAAGGTTCGCCTATATCCATTACTATATTTTCATAAGGCTCTCCTAAATGTCCTTGATTTGTCATATGCTATTTTCAGAATTAAATTGTTCTATAATTTCCTTTTTGCCAACTGACTTTGGCAAACAAAATGACTAAAGTTATCCCAACTCATATTAAAAAATTTCAGCCACTGTCTTTTCTTCTCCCTATAACTGCAGTAGCTCTTCCATATTCAGAATGTTAGCGCCTAAACCTTCTCAGTAACTAATACTGGAATCCACTAAAACGACTATGACTACATCACTTTACTTGTCAGCTACATTTTCAGCTTGCCCAACACTCTTGGCACAGATAGAGTCAGTGTTTTCAGCCACACTGTTACTAAGATAAACCTTACTGCCTCCATCACACATGTTTAAGTCAAGGAACATGCTATGACTGTAGTGTATATCAGTATCTAAATCTGACCTTGTTACTACCATGTTAAGCACTGAAACCTTACTTACAATAGGATTCACACATTTGTACGTAGGTAAATCCTTACCAACGATAATGGCATAGCTGTCAATGGGCCAATGGTCTAAATCTGATAGAGTTACATTTCTTGATACTCCCTGACTTATTAAGTTCATTCTCAAATAAAGAACAAATAATGCATGTGTTTAGAAACTAACATAGCATAACTTTTTCTTTCATACTGATTATGGCCCTTGTTGGCGCACCAATTTTCTTGATGAGGAGCTTATATACCTATGTATGGGTGAAGCTAATGACGATGAACAGTAGACATTTCTATATGAGTGTTTTGGACAATTCTTTGTCCCGATTGGTCTCCTCAAAAACGTCCACTTTGATCACACAAGAGAGACTTCTCGGACAGATTTCTTAGGCAATCTAGACCTCGTGACAAGCTATAACAACAGCGTAGCATGTGTTAACCCATGATGACATTTTTCATAAACAGCGATATGACTTGAGGCTTTGTTTCTCAGAAATTATTGACTATACTGATTAAAGCGATGACATTTTGGTTAAAAGAAAAGAGAGAAAAAAAAGAGTTCCTTTATTGCTAGAGGCACACTTTGTTGAGGCTCAGTTTTTTCTAGGATGCTTACTGCAGTAAGATGATGATTTTGAACAAACATCATCGTAGTCGAATCTCGTCTTGCTGCTCACACATTTGAAAATGAATATATTTTTCTGGTTTAATGATATTTTCGCTCAATAATATTGAATCTACCGATTACATAGTTCTTTACTTGAAACACATGACTCTGTCACTCACTGTTCGAGGGAAATGTCAACCCTTTTAGCTGATGTGTTTGACAGTAAGCAGAGTAATGAGAAACTTAATATTCACGTTTTTCTTCTCCTGAGCCTAAACTTTTGAAATCAAAGCTTTCATGTTGGACCTTAATGCTTGCAGAATTGTAGACCAATATATTATTTTTCCCTTTTTTTATAAACACTGCAGATTTCTTAGTTCTAAAGTTATCTGTTATTTTCTTCTAGTTAGCAAGATGTTCTTTAAAGCTCAAACATCTGTGATGGGATGGGTCTTTTCTTACCATCAATAATAAATTGAGAGTTCTCGAACAGAATTTCCCTTCTTGAGGCCATAGCTAGCTAATGGTTCATCCATGAATGTCTTTAAATGGTACGTTCTTCTTTGACCAAGTCTCTTCATTTTCAGGTAGAGCGGCACCAGTTTTAACAATTTTAATGGGAATATCTGCTAACCTTTGTGGCCCTTTTCCAAACGCAATGATCTCTTCTGAATGATCTCCTAGACCTGACCATGAGGCATCTATTTAGGAGATCATGATAAGGGAAGTAAGGACTATTTTCATCAATATGTGAAAGGAATTTGATATTGTCCATGGCCTGAGAATTCTTTTACAACAACCATATACCTAAGCCAATAGTCTTAAAACCCTATCGGAGCTGCCTTTCTCCACACCTAATTTAAATACTTTGATATTTTCTTTAACACTGGTCAACTATCAAGAAAAACTGAAGAAAATGTAAAATCTTACCTTCTGGAGAAATATATATACCCTTGCTTATAATTCTTTGCTGCGATGATTCTGTCATGGTTAATAGGGTTTTCCCCATATTCCATTGGTTTCCTAGCAACTTGATATCATTCCTGAAAATTATTCTCTTTTTTTGCAAAGTGGATTAGGATGCTTAGATTTTGAAGAGCCTGCTGAACTTGATTTTTGTATTTGAGGCATAATTTTTTTGTGCCCGTTCAAATAAGCCAGTCATCTATATAACCTATGACCCGAACTCTCTAACACTACAAAAGTCCAACCACTTACTTCAGTTGCTATGAAAAAACTCTTATGATAGTGAGACTTAGGGGCATTCCATTCGGCGTCCTTCATATCAGTAGTACAAGTCTGAGACCTTCTGAGTAGTAATTGATAACCAGGGAATATGATTGTCTTTTTGAATGGATCGTACGACCTGTAGATCACTCTATTTTCTGGTGAGACTTTTTGTAATGGAATCTTAAAAATACACACCTTTCTATGACTCTTTTTTCTAATCAAAGGAGTTCAGTTCCAGAGTCCTTTGCTGATGCAAATTTGGGCCTGAAGCTTTTTGTATGCTTAACTAACACAGACACATTGGCATTATACTCTCTGCCTTTAGTGAAAAGGTCCTACTTAGCCAAAAACTCATATGGACAACACCAAACTGAAACCCTTCACTGGCAGGATTCCCTGATTATGTGTTTTACAAGCTCTTTTGTTTCCCTCGTGTAGTGTCCAATGGCCTTACCTATCTGTATAAGCTAAGCTTGACTAGCCTTGAGAAATGGCTTCATATTAGGCGGGGTAGTGTTGCTGCCCTTGTCACTCGAGAGGAAAATTTGGTGTAGTTGATGTCAAGTGTAGGAATGAGAAAAAGAGGCATGACTTCGTGGGGTGCTTATGGCTCTACTGCTGGGCCCTATCGGTCTTCTTTTTATAAGAATATGTGAAAATCTTTCTTCAATTTCTCCATAAGTAAAGTGGCCATTGGCAACACTTACTTTTGCTCTACCCTCCTTCTCCCCATTAAACCTTTTTCAGCATTTAATAACTCAACTAGAACTTTAATCTTATGAAGTTCTGCAAAGCCTTGTAGTTGGGTTTTTACAGTAGCTTTATACTGCTGTAGTTTGTTACGATCTTAAAATCATTACAGGTTCGTTTAATAATTGAAATAAATGTTTCCAACAACAACCATTGGAAAATACAACACGTTTATTCAAAAACTTATATATAAAGAAAATCAATGTTACTAATTCGTTTACTTCAAATGACATATCAAAACATCAATAGAAAAGGGGAACAGTCAGAAGGGTAAAAATACCTAAGGAAGTGTTTTCTGCTGCTGCTGAGATGATACGAGTACTGGGAATTCAGGCTTGAGAACGTTGCAGAAGGGCGGCGGATGTTCAGATGAAACTG
>NW_027168815.1:336142-351142 GCF_036898095.1 Palaemon carinicauda | reverse complement strand
ATCTCCCAGAAGGTGATAAAAAGGCAATTGCCCGTAAACATATTCACAGATCAGTAAACCAGTATTTATATGGTTATTTGTTGGATTACAATCACTCGTTAGTAGACTTAGTGAGTGCAATACAAAACATTTTAGACAGTTTTCCAGAAGTAAATAGGACTTGGAATAATGGGGTCGATTCCGAGAAGTTGGTAGCCTTAAGAGGAAGTCGACCCCCGAAGAGTGGTAAGGGGGAATGCAGTCCGAAGGTTAGAAGAGTCTTCAGATGATGGCACTGTGGGGAGAGGGGAACCGATGGGTGGAGTGCCCCACCCAAGGATCCCCTCGCTGTTACACTTATCAGACCTATGGTCATTTATCTCGATAGTGCACGGCTAAAAACACCCGGGGCGGCCGAGCAGGGTCACACGCACACCTCCCCCCACCCAACGTCCGAGGAATAGGAAACAGAGGAAGGCGGAGAAGAGGGAGGGGGATGCCCCCCCCCCCCTGAATGACATCACAAGTAGTAGCCAAGGAAGCAATGACAACAGATGTGAAAGAGTAGGCACTGGGACCTCCATCGGAACCCCGACCTCACACCCGCGGTACTAGGGAGAGGACCAGGGAGCAGCGGCGAGGCAGCTGAGGTCATCGGCCTGTGTCAAATATCTCGTAATGGCCGGCTGGGAATGTTAGTAGTTAGGATCGACCTGCAAGATAAATCCATCCGAGGGCAGATTGACACTGGAGCCATTGTTTCATTGACTGAAAAAAAAAATCTCCTCAAATCCATTACAGCCATTGTTCTTGACACGCTAGGAGGAAATAAACTACACAAAAACCATATATCAATCGTCCAGTTTAAGGTGGGGTCTGTGAAGTTTATACAGGATTTTTTGTCTTGCTCACCTGGGGAATTCCAGGAATCGAGGCTATCCTTGGAATAGACTTTATATCTAATAATCAAATTTGCATTTTTGTGGGAAAAGATACAATTTCAGTAAAAGCAGGAGGGTACATTTTGCCTAGAGAAAGTCATGAGAGAGTAAGTGTGTGTGTTAGCTAGGAGAGACATTTAAGTAGGTAACAGCTGTACCTGAGACAGAAGAAGTGTTGTCCCCCCCAGACCCTTACAAGCATATCTGTGACCCCGTGTCGTCCTCTTGCAGAAGGAACCAAGGTAGTTGTTAAACCCCATGACAATTGGTCCCATATGATATTAGGGGGCTTGACAAAAATTAACCCTGGATAGGTACAGTGGGTCGTTCGCGACCCCGAGCGTCAAAAAAAAACAGGTTTTTCTCACGTGACTCAGCCCCGTGACTGAATTTGTGGGTGATCGACCTGCAGGAGGTGTCTCCCCTACACGCTCTAGTAGTGTCCAGATGTGCATTGCTGTAGCTGTACTCCTTCCCCGATTTCTGAGACGAGTCGGGGTCGTTCGCGACCGAGTTTACCCTTCTAAGGTAGTTTGCATAATTATCAAAGTTATTACGTATTATGAAATTGTCGTAGAATGGTGCAACTTGTATAGGTTATCAGTTGTGGAAAGTCTTGGTGGATTGTTTGGCTACCATGTGCATGATTTTTTTTTTAGTTAAAATGTCGTTCATCACCACGAGGACCATTTTACCGCGATTGCCCCTTTTTCATTTTTTTTCATTATTTTGCCAAGTCATTTTTCCGTAAGATATTGCCAAATAGTGTCGTAAAACTTTTGCTTGTTTAGTGTTGGAAAGTGTGTCTAGATGATCTGGCTACCCATGCATGACTTTGTTTTTGTCAGATACGACGTAGTTATTGGTATATTGCGTATTTAACTGCGGTTACCAATTTCTGTTTTTTTTCAATATTTGTAAAAATTACTACGTAGTAAGGAATTGCCGTATATTATTCATTTTTTTTTCATGTTTATGTGTTAGAAAGTGTGCCTTGATGGTTGGGCTAACACGTGCATGTCTTTTTTTTTATCTGAGATGCCGTATATTAGAATGTCGGGCATTTTACCGCGAGTACCCCTTTTTCATTTTTTTTCATTTTTTTGCCAAGTCATTTTTCCGTAAGATATTGCGAAATAGTGTCGTAAAACTTTTGCTTTTTTAGTGTTGGAAAGTGTGTCTAGATGATCTGGCTACCCATGCGTGATTTTGTTTTTGTCAGATACGACGTAGTTATTGGTATATTGGGTATTTAACTGCGGTTGCCAATTTCTGTTTTTTTTCAATATTTGTAAAAATTTACTACGTAGTAAGGAATTGTCGTATATTATTGATTTTTTTTTCATGTTTATGTGTTAGAAAGTGTGCCTTGATGGTTGGGCTAACACGTGCATGTCTTTTTTTTTATCTGAGATGCCGTATATTAGAATGTTGGGCATTTTTCCGCGAGTGCCTCTTTTTATTTGTTTTGCATTTTTTTGCTTAGTCATGTTACCGTAAGGAATTGGCAAGTAGTGTCGCAAAATTTATATTTTTTTGTGTTGGAAAGTGTTTCTAGATGATCTGGCTACCCATGCCTATTTTTTTTTTAGCCAGATATGGCGTATATATAAGTATGTGTTCGATTTTCCTGTGATTGCCATTTTTTCGTTTTTTCCCATTTCTTTCAAAATTACTACGTACTAAGGAACTATCACAGAGTAATGATTCATTTATATGTTTATTTGTCGGAAAATGTGCCTTGATGGTTTGCCTAGCACGTGGCTGAATTTTTTTTTCTGAAATGCCGTATATTAGAATGGCCATTTTTCCACGAGTGCCCCTTTTTATTTGTTTTGCATTTTTTTGCTTAGTCATGTTACCGTAAGGAATTGGCAAGTAGTGTCGCAAAACTTATAATTTTATAGTGTTGGAAAGTGTTTCTAGATTATCTGGCTACCCATGCCTATCTTTTTTTTTTAGCCAGATATGGCGTATATATAGGTATGTGTTCGATTTTCCTGTGATTGCCCTTTTTTCGTTTTTTCCCATTTCTTTCAAAATTACTACGTACTAAGGAACTATCACAGAGTAATGATTCATTTAGATGTTTATTTGTCGGAAAATGTGCCTTGATGGTTTGCCTAGCACGTGGCTGAATTTTTTTTTCTGAAATGCCGTATATTAGAATGTTAGCCATTTTTCCGCGAGTGCCCCTTTTTATTTGTTTTGCATTTTTTCGCTTAGTCATGTTACCGTAAGGAATTGGCAAGTAGTGTCGCAAAACTTATATTTTCATAGTGTTGGAAAGTGTTTCTAGATGATCTGGCTACCCATGCCTATCTTTTTTTTAGCCAGATATGGCGTATATATAGGTATGTGTTCGATTTTCCGGTGATTGCCATTTTTTCGTTTTTTCCCAATTCTTTCAAAATTACTACGTACTAAGGAACTATCACAGAGTAATGATTCCTCTAGATGTTTATTTGTCGGAAAATTTTGTTTACTTTTTTTTTGATTGAATATCATCAAATTTTTTTAGCTAAAATATTATATTGTTTTACATTTTTTTTTTCGATTTTATTTCCCTTCAAAAAAATTTTTTTGGGTCAGAATTTTAATTTTATAGTCGTAAAATAATCGACAATTATCCAGCAACCCACCATACAATTTTTATGCATATCCAATAATAATTAGATTAGTAAATAACACCTTGAAATTGACATACCCTTCCTACATTTCAAGTGGCAGATTAGGGAGTCTGAGTCAGTGTGGTTGGCGGCCATTTTGTGGACATATCCGAAGCGTAAGCTGCCCTATCTATATTTATTCTTGTTCCCTATAGAATTTGTGATATTTTGGTATATTTTTACCTGCATAAATATCATATTATATATTAAATATATGTATTTTTTTACGAAATTTCTAAGTACTCAAAAAATTACCTTTAGATATGGCCCCTGATATAAATGTAATTTACAAAATAATGAAGATTTTTTTACATATTTCTATTTTAGGATAACATATGTTTATTCCCTAAAAAAATTAGCCACTTCCTATTTCATTTGGGTACCCAAAAAAATTCATGAAATTTGGACAAATTTTTTTGGCCAAAAAAAGTTACCCTTTTTTTTCATTTCAGATCTTCACCTCCATGGGTCTGACTTCATCCAAAATACATCAAGATGTGTCCTAAACATTCAAGAATCAATTCCTAAAAGGATTTGTGTATATATGTATAAACTTTTTTTTTATGAATTTTTATGTCAGGTCTTTTTTTTCTACTTAATTTTTTAAAATATTTATAATAAATAGTTTTTCTGCAGATGAGTAGTATTTATCTTTACAGTTGTTTTAAGCATTCATTGAAGTTTTTTTTGGCAAAAGAAAAAAGGAGGTTACTGCAAAAACTGATTTTTCAAGAATTTTTTTGGGCGTCGGGGTCGTTCGCGTCCGAGTATACCCTTAAAGGGGTGTCCGAGGAGCGTACCTATCCAGGGTTAAAGAGAACAGAGCTGATATAACGATAGTTAATTTGTCAAATAAAAGAGTTGTTTTAGGAAGTGATTCTGTGTGTGAATTAGAGTTTTGTTAAATTGCTTATAATGTGATGTTGGGAGCCATAACTCCAGCCCTGACAGACAAGCACACTCGGAATTTGATTATGCAAGCGCAAAAATTATGTCCCTCAGATTATCAGCCTATAGTTAGTGAAATTGTCAATAATTATTCCGATGTAATTGCAATTGGAGATGAGCCACCCAGGAGGATTGATCGATTTCCCTTTAGCATTGAAACTGGGCAGGCGGAGCCTATTAGGTCAAGGCCTTATAGGGTACCCATACATTTCCAGGGAGAGATAAAAAAGGAAATTAATAAATTAAGGGAACTAGGGATAATCGAGGAGAGCGAATACCCCTTAGCTTCTCCAATTGCAGCTGTTAGGAAAAAGGATGGTTCAGTAAGATTGCGTGTTCATTATAGGAAATTTAATGCAGTCACTAAAGATGATACATTCCCATTGCCCTCAATCGAAGAATTACTTTTGAAAGTACGGGATAGCAAATACTTTGCAACTGATGATTTAGAATCTGGATACTATCAAATACTCATTCAGGAAGACAGTAAATGTGAAAACAGCATTTATAGCTAACAATCAACTATTTCAGTTTAATTTTCTTCCTTTCGGTGTTAAAAATGCTCCAAGTCATTTTTCCAGTGTAATGATGGCAGTTTTGTTGCCCTTAATTGGCCATAATGTTCTTGTTTATTTAGATGATATCATAATTACAGGGAAAAAGGCCAGAGAACATAATAATAATATTCGTGAATTTTAGAGGCATTGCGACGTAATGGTATGGAAATAAATTTGTCAAAGTGCAAATTTTCCTATGAACAGGTCGAATTTTTAGATCATATAATAACCCCAGAAGGTACCCAATCCTGCCCCAGTAAAGTAACGGCTATTACAGATTTCCCCAGGCCATGTAACTCTAAGGAAGTGGCTGGGTTCCTTAGGCTCGCTGCATATTGCAGTAAAATCATGAGATATTTTGGAGAGATAGCGAGACCCTTAGATGCTTTACTGAAAAAAAGTAATAAATTGGGGAGAGGAAGAAGAAAGGGCCTTTAACCATTTGAAAGGTGCCTTAACTAGCAATGAATTACTCGTATATCCAAGATTTGATCGCCCGTCTTTAGTGACAAAAGATGCGAGTAGCGTAGCTATTGGTGGCGTAGTTTCTCTACGAGACGATGAAGGCATAGAGAGACACATTTGTTTTGTTTCCCGGGCGTTAAAAGGGGCAGAAATGAATTATAGTACATTCGTTCGAGAGGCTTTGGATGTTCCTTGGGTTCTAGAGAGGCATCTGTTCTTTTTATTGGGTCATTAGATTGACTTGCAAAGTGATCATCGCCCCTTACGTGATTTATATCATAAAAATGATTTGACCTCTCGTCAAGCGATATGGATTGAGAGATTATTAAAATTTGATATAAAGGGTTTTCACCACATAGGAGGTAAAGCTAACATGGTAGCTGATGCTCTCTCTAGAGGTGCAGTAATAGGAGTAACAACTAGGGCACAACAGAGGAACGAAGAACATACCAAAATGTTGAAGACCCTCATCGTAATAGAGGAAATAGAGAACTGGATGAGAGTTTTCATGATGCACTTGCAGTAGACGGGAGAGAGCGAGCGAGAGAGAAGGGGGAGAGAGAGAGAGAGAGAGAGAGATACGACTGGCCAAGGGGAATATATGTGGATGACCGAGGACATGACCAGGGGTGTACTGAATGAATACCTGATGATGCAGGTTTATTGACTTGGGAGGCTAGGACATAAAAGAAGTCCGAGAGGGAGAGAAAAAAGGGGAATGGATGGAAAGAATGCGAGCAGTGATTAAAGGGAAATCGAAGAGTTATCCGTCATTTCTGAATGTGCCTCGTAAGAAATTTTTTATTTAAAATTATGTGTAATATTGTGCTTACAAGAAGAGGGGAGGGAAATTTTGTTCACAGGTAGTTCTTCCTCCCTCTTTAATTGAACGAGCCATCCACATTGTATATGCAAGTCTGCATGCATGGCATCGAGGGATTGAAAGAACATTAAGGAGAGAACGTGAATCCTTCTTTTGGTTAGGAATGAAAAAATCTATAGAGAATTTTATAAAAAGTTGCCATGCTTCTAACTGTTTCAAAGAACATAAAAATAAAGTACTGGAAGCCAGAAAGTGGCTGGTAGTTTCCATTAAATTTTATAGAGTGCATATGGATGTAGTAGGACCATTTCCTACTTGGTTAACACAACGTAAGTATATATGTGTATTTGTGGATGCATTTACTCATACTTACGCAATGTTGGATAAATCTGCAAATTGATTAGCCCCGGCGCTGTGCTCTTTCATTACTAGGTTTGGTTGCCCTAAAACTTTGATAAGTGATAATGGTCTTGAGTTTATAAATAAGGTGGTGAAATCGGTCACGGACTTGATGAAAATTAAACACTTTTCAGTGACCGCATATAGGCCTTCAGCAAAGGGTTTAGTAGAGTCGCATAATAGGGAAGTAGTGCGAATTTTGCGTTAATTAGTGGCTGATGACCCCCTTCATTGGCACGCCATGCTTCCTTAAGCTGAGCTAACTTTGAACATTGCATATAATGCTCCACTCAGGGATACGCCTTTCTTTTCAGTGTAAGGACAGGATCCTCTGTTACCATATACGGTACTTATTAATTCGAAACAATTGCCTAATTATTCAACAGAGCAATATGGTGTATATTTATTAAATCTAATGAGGTGAGTAATGAACATAACTGAAAGGTTTTTAAAAAAGAGCTAATGTAATTCACAGCTCAAAGTATGATGGTTGGTTCAAAACCGCACCCATAAAAGTATTTGTGGGCGATCGTGTGTATTTGAAACGATTACAACTTAGGAAATATAAACTATAGCCAGCGTATTTTGGTCCGTACTGAGTAAAGATCGTTAAGTCTAACACAGTTGTGATACAAAGCTTTGTTAGTGGTGCAGTGTCTGAACACCATCAGGCACACATACATTTGGTGCCAGAAGAAGTAGTTTTCAAAAGAGTTCGTCCTTACCCCTGCATACGTGACATCCCTTGAGTTGATGAGTAGAATTTTTTTCCCTTGCAGTTGTTGTTTGAACAGACCTCATTTCAACGTGTCTTAAATAAACGTGATGATAACAATGTGTTAAGTTAATGCTAAATTCATATGTGGAAATACGTATAACATTGTTGAGTGAACCTAAAAACAATCAGAGGTTGAATAGGTCAATTGAGATTCGTCAGGCGAGTGCTGTATTATTCATATATTTATATGATTCCTGGTTGGAGAGTGGCTGCGGGATTAAAGTTCAGCCTTGAGGATAGGCAGTTTTAGAGATTATGTAGATTTGATTATATCATACTCAAGGTTATGAGAGAGGGGCGGCAAGATGATTGATTTTCTCGCGAAAACGGCAAGTGGCCCCCGGTTGAAAGATGCAAGTGCAAGTGTTGTAGTGATTTAAATAAATGGTGAAACGGTGGTGGTGAGTTGTGCTGCAAAATCGAGCGTTGAAGGAATATCTATTCCTACTGCAGTCACGCCCAAGAAGCCTCTATTGCCCACAACCAGAAGGAGGTTGTTGATGAGGTTATGTAGACATGATGTTATGATTTTTTTTCTTTTCACTTTGGGTATTCTGTGTTATGGTTGCAGAGGTCTTAAGAAGAAATGAGCGGAATTATTTATATTGTTTTGTGTACATTTTTACAAGCACTAATTCCTTTTTTATATTTTTGTGGAAGATGTGTTGTTTTTTGGGGGTGATTTCTATATATATATATATATATATATATATATATATATATATATATATATATATATATATATATATATATATGTATATATATATATATATATATATATATATATATATATATATATATATATATATATATATATATATATATATATATATATATATATATATATATATATATATTTAGGTTGCATTTCGTTTAAGTACATACCATGCCTATTCCGGGTTGGAGCATCCTCCATATAGCATAGACTAGAGGGGGTGAGTGCACACCTCCTCCCGAAGTGAGGAGCTTGCTTGGAGGGGGGCGAGTAATGTCCTAATTCGTGTATGTAGATTTATTACGACCCTTGTTGGGCCGTGGTGCAGGTATGTCTGCACTAAAGGATGTAAACTCAGTGTTTTTACAGAGTATCCAGCAAAAGATGGTCAATGGAGACCAAAATACTCAGGAAAACTCAACAATATTTATCAACAAACAAAAATAATCAAAGTCAACCTTGTGAATGCCAAGGAAAAACTCTAGTCCTTAAATAATCACTTGGGATTCCTAACTACTAAAAACTAAGCCCTAAACACAGATAATAGAGAGAAACACATGAATGCAAATAAATAAAAATATACAATATAACTGGCCAAAACAAAATGAATAAAATAACCAATACCCATAACTAAATAGGTTTGGAAGGAAGGCGAAGAGTAACAGGGAGAAAACACTTAATCTACTACCTATGATCATAAACTAAGCTTATTATATAAACAATATTATAAAAGCCACGACGCTGTTAACATCACAAGAATTTATAATTATAACATAACAAACCAAAAGAGGCAACAAATTTCTACTGCCTCAACAGTTCATTATAGGATATATCTTTATATAAATGATAATGAATGACAAAATAAATATCTCCTCACACTCAGAAGGGAAGTCTGTGATCCCAGAATAATAATAAATGTCTTGCCTTACAATAGGCTTTGATTCCAATAATTCCAGAACTCTGCTAACAGGGGAGCACAGAAGCACCATGAGGGAGGAGTCGAGAGGTCCTGCACGACCATACAAAAAAGAACGCTTACCTGGGATCTATCTCCCTACTAGACTCCTGACGGGTATCAAGGCCCCACAGCTGCAGTAAGTTTCAAGATGTCCTGGAAAAATGAATGCTCCTATCACCTCAGAAAAAATCTTCCACTGAGATGGCAGAAGGATAAGGCCGCAGGTAGCACAAATCCCCTGCAATACAAGCAGGATGTAACACCGCATTAGGCCAGAAGCGTACCTGAGAAGGACAGCACCCAAAAAACATCTAAGTACGGCAGCTGAAGATCAAAAGGGTATAGCCTTTATAGAAAGCCCAAACTGAACTGCCAAACACTCGTTATGTCTCTTATCACCCCCCTCACCTAGGTCTCCAGTCACGTACCCAAAACATAAACAAAAAAGATAACGAGTGTTAAAAGGGTAATTCAAAAACTTTATCGAGCGGGGAGGACGCGCGAAATCACCACATTACATCTTGTAATATATATGATACAAATTTCCTTAAAGATAAATACTTATATACTAAATGGCTTAATATTAATTGTTGAAAAATCACAAGGTTGACTAAAAACTGAAAAATTATGTTAACATCTGATACCTTCCTCCCCGAAGAAAAAAAACATGTAAAGAATTTTTTTTTTTTGATAAATGTAGTACTTACAAACCTGTAAAAAAAAATATAGACAACCTACAACAGGCAAACATACAATAATAGAGCTGCAAATCTGAAACCAAAATATTTCGCATCAACAGAGAATACCATTGGGGAATACACACCAAAAGCTTTATTTAGCTTACCATTATTTTAAAGATCAAGTGATAATACCATACTCCGTTCAAAAAAAAAAAATTTCCTGGTGAAGACAGAATAATACTTGAATAATCCTGTTAGAAACTTCAAAAGTTCCTGCATGGATAAAATGGTGTGGGTACTGCAGTCTAGTTAACAATACTCTGATTTCGCCAGTTTTTGGAAAAGCCCTGACAATTGCCTCATGAAGTGAAAACTGCTCCTACCATGGTAGCATTGGTTTTGGTGTTTTACTGTAATTACCTTTTCTGTTTCTTTTATTTGGTCTTAAGAGGCAATAAAAGAATCTTGGTTCATCCTAATTTAAGCGTCTTAGGTTCCTCCTGCATAGGTTACATAGTCCTGGTACTTCCACATATCTAGCTTTCCCGGTGCCTCCTGTAGCTTCTGATGGAGTTAAAAGCTAGAATCATGGTGAAGAGTTGTAAATTAATGTTTCTTATGAGAAAGTATAAATTATGCTACTAAAAGTGTCCAATCTTAATGCATGCATAGCAAGGTCAAGAAAATGTTCCTGGTACTTTTCCTTCTTAGGTAAAATCACAGAAAATACCCGGTCAATCCTTCTGGAATTCCCAGAGGTTCCAATATTTGTTGAATGCTCTTGGCACTTCATCATACTGTTCATAGTACTGTATTGTAATTAACTTCCCAGCGCAAAATTTCTCTCTAGAGGTTATAGGGAGCTATTCTTTTTTATCTTTGCAAAAATGTTTATCTGTGTCCCTTCTTAGAATGAGTTTCTTCATCATCAGGAAGAACACTATTATTTGCAACATATTTATGTGAAAGGCAGAAAACTGAGGGGACCATTTTCTGAACACAAAGGTGTCCTCTCAATCATCTCCCAATCTCGACTAGGATGTGTCTGTATCAAGGGAGGGGCTAATGTTACAATTATGGCCAAAGAATTTGATATTCACCATGATCAGACACCTCGCTTGTAATAACCTGAGATAAGATCATGATGGTCCTGAAACCCCTTCCAAGCTTCAATTCCTCACACCCACTTGAGATCTTTTTTGGTTTACCTCTGTGTCAACTACTGTATATGCGGAATGTGTTGGTGCCTCCCTTAATGAAACCTATAAACTGAAGGTTAAGGGTATTTTATAAGTAAAAATATAAGATTATGGTACTTACATAAATAAAACGGTTAAATTGAGAATCCCTTCCTCTCTATCACCTTCTTGAAACGTCCTGGGACTGAAAGTGCAAGGATTTGGAGGGTTGTTTCAAGAATGGAGGCCCAAAGCTGGTGGATAGCATATTCCAAACGTGGCACTGAGGAGATGACCATATCACGCAGCTTCTTTTTTATTGACCCCCAAAAGTTTTCTATGGGGTTAATATCAGGACTATTACCTGACCAGCCTTTGAAATATTTCACCTCACAGTCCCTTAGCCAGTCTGTTACAAGTTTGGCGGTGTGAGCAGGAGCCCCATCCTGCATAAAAACTTCTGTCTTGGTCTGCTCGAAAGTCAGGAAGATTGTCTGCCAATAACACCAGATTGTTGTACGGGTTCACTTTTTCATTAGCAGGAAGTACAATTAGCTTCCCAACACCATAAAAAGTAAACAATGCCCCAACCATAAATGAGGCAAGGTGCTTCAGGATCTTGTTTGTGAAGCAAAGTTTCAAGGTGTCATCACCTGGCTTGTGGTAAACCTTGGCAGCTAGGGTGCCAGTTACCGTGAATGTTGATTCATCACTCTAAAAAATGTTTTCCACTGCTCATTGGTCCAAGTTAAATATTTCTTGGCAAATTTTACACGATTATCAACTTGCCGACAAGTAACCCAAGGAGTAGTGTGGGCGTGATAAATTTTATATTTCAGTCATCGTTCAGTAACTGCTGGATCGACCTGATAGACACATCACCAAGGAGATTTGTTTTCTTCTCCTGTAAAAGTCTTGCTGTTAAGCGAACATCCTTCCTTTCTTGTCTATCAATATGTTTTCTGGTCCTTAAAGTCGTCTTACGTGGTCTACCAGGCTTTGGCAAAGGGGCAGGAACCCAAGCCTCCCCAGATTTACGATAGCGCTTAATCAAGTGCTGCACTTTTCGTAGCTTCAAACCAGTGAGACTCGATATTTTGGCAATTTATGGTTTGCTTTGAACAATATCACTATTTTAATGCGTTTGTTCTTATCCAGGGTCTGTTTGGGTTATATATAAGGCAAAATTGGAGGGTAACACGAACCCAAAAGGGGACAAAAAGTGGGACACAAAAGAGACAATGCAGATCGCCACAAAAAACCACGTGCGAGTAAGGTAAACAAAGCTTATGATAAAGTCTTCCCAATGGTGACACTACGTCCAGAGAAAACATCGCCTCGTACCACCATTTTTAGTGGAGAGTTGTGAGAATTCAAGACTTCGAGAGAAGATGTGACCATTAGCGTTAAGCATCAATATATTCCACACAGAATGATGAAAGACTAAAAGCCTCTCCAGTTGCCTCCTGATGGAAAGAATCTGACAGTCCTAATGATTCTTGGCAGATATTTCTCTAATAGCCATAGTCTGGCTATCATCATGATCCATTGTATATTGTAACTAATATTTTATTTTTTGCACCTCTCAATCTTCTTCGCACTGAGGAACGTGTTTTGCCTGTTAAAAGTCACCCACTTAATAATATGTTCAACACGATGTACTCAGTACCACCTTCAATGGGATAGTTCATTCATGACTAAATATGTGTTTCAAGTCATCAGTCCCATAATAATATGTTTACTTCTATGGCACTTATAGGAAAAGCATTTGGAAACATTCGTAACAAATGTAATGTGTTGTTTGGCAACTTTTTTCTGAAGGTCTTTCGACGTTAGACAACTGGTACTGTCTGGTTTCCTTCCATTGCGTTACGGGCGTTAGTTCATAAAGCGTAATTTATTTTGCTTTTTCATAATGGGCTGCCTAAATAGGAGATATATCTCCTCAGCTGAAATAAGTAAAATAATAGATGATGAAATAAGTAAAATAATAGATGAGGAATCTCATAATGATAACAAAAGAATATTGATGCATAGATGTATGACATTCTTCACTTCCAGGGCATATGCAGAATTTATTAAAAGGTGGGTGGGGTCGTCAGATCTATGAAAGTATGATAAATACGAGCAATATAATTTCTGAGAAACCCCTGAAGAGCACAGCCACGCTGGATTTGTATGTCCTTTAATAACAAAACATCACAGGTCCTATTTCTGGACAGAAATCTAAAATTATGAAAATACTACCAGTCAAAATCAATTTTGGTTTGGTGTTTTCACAAATTTGAGGAACATGGTATTAAGGCTTTTTCTAAAGTGCAATTCACTGCATATCTAACAACAGACACCTTAATTGATATTTATTGTGTAAATTAAAGCATATTGATATAAAGTAATTGCCCAAAGGAGAGCATGAAACAGAAATTAAATCAGGTTTTCTTTAATAACTAACAATTTACCTTTTCTAGTATTTCTCAATAATTTTAGCCTGACATTGAATCCTATACTCATGTATATTATTAAGGATCATATATGACTTCAACGATATAAAACAATATCATATTGTTTTGCACAGATTTAGTGTTTGTTAAATTTTGCAAGGATATTATAGGAAAGTTTTTCAAACTTTGTCATAAAAAGATTTATGTTACTGTTTCCAAGAAACAGCATTTTTATGCAAGAATTAAGAGACAAGACTGATGTGTATCAACAAGTAAATTACTGAAAACTTTCATTAAAATTGGATATCTCTCTGTCTTTTCTTCTATGTGAATTCAATTCCAATTGTTACTCTGACAGTAGAAAGCTGTTGAAGAGTTTCCTAGTATGTGCTTTGATGATCTCAGCAGCAAGGTCCATCATCTGTAGTTGGACGTTGTACTGGATTTTCATAAGAGTAAGGGCGGAGAGTCAGCAGATGGTCATTCATATAACACACAAGGATCAACAATGCACATATGTTTGTCCTAGCATCTGTATCTGCGTACGACAACATGTCCATGAGTGAGTCTGGAAGTGTTTTTCTGAAGGAACACCACATCATTTCTCATCATCTAAGTTCAGTGCAGAATGACAGCCAGCTTGGCAGGTCATAATTCCAGTGCAGTAGCTGCGTGGGATGTCTTCAAAACAAACTGAAACGTTGTGTTGCAAGTATTGTTACCAGATGCCGGATGCAAGAAACTGTCCGACATTCTTCTGCTGAAAACTTATCCTTCAGCTGTTGGAGAATGTCATGATCGAGCAGGATCGCTATTTTGCACTTTTATTATTCAAGTGGTGTAGTTGCCTCAGTGTTACTTGGATGCCATGGAATTCGAGCTATGAGTGGCATGGTTTCAGTTGATTCAACTTGCTTAGCAATGTCTTTTTCTTCATTGTTGTACCACTGCTAAAACTCAACATCAGTCTTTGGAAATCTTGTGTGATACTATCAACCATGTGATATGATGTGCGAATGCCCAGTTCATGCTTTTGCAAGATTTGATGACAGAGATTTAATGTAATCAAAGCTGTTTCTCAAAGTGACAAATGCTATCACATGTTTAAAATTCTGCATGCTAGTTTTGATTCCCGTGGATTTATCATGGTTTCACTGTCACCGGCTCCATTTGGGGTAAGAACACTGATTCAAAAGAGCCTCTAAGCAAATTTCAACACAGTAATAGAATATCTTGAACAATTGAAGATACAAATAGCGTTCAACCCAACGAGTTTTGTAAACGCCATTTAGTTTGTGAAACTTAGCTTGAGGGCAGTAAACATATATCACAGATTCCAAGAATCTTTGAAATTTCAGTGATTTATCAAAATAAGAAAAAAAAATAATACAGAATTAATCAGGTAAATAATTTTTTGTTTTTGTGGTAGTTCACTGCTTCTGTCAGTATCAATATCCAACACATGGGGC
>NW_027168815.1:328642-331142 GCF_036898095.1 Palaemon carinicauda | reverse complement strand
TGGCATGTGGAGGGTAAGCTCCACTTACTAGCCAAGTAGAGCAACTCTCACATTGACTTCGGCCCCAATTCAGTATGAAGGTGCTTCTCTAATGTTTCTGTATTTGCTAATATGATTAGCAAACTATAGCCAATGAGAATGCATTAATCCTTGAGTCACTGTAATGACCCTACGGGGTTGAAGATACAAGTAAACACCTTTCACTACTGTCCGTACACCAGTTCCCTTACTTGCAAAATCTGACATAGATGGCTGTTAGTTTTAGTAAAACCTAGTCATATCTCTAAAAAGTGGTTGACATTATTGTAATGTGTTCATTCTTTATGTGGTGTCACTGCAGTTGTTTTCTTGAATAAAACCTCTGAAAAAAGCCTTGTAAGAAAAATGTAGGATGTACTACATATTTGATACATTGGATCTTTTCGTTTGGATTACGCCAGTGCATAGTAATCCCAATAAAGAGCTGAAAATTATTTCTTGACAGGTTTCAGGCAACAAGATTCAATTTCACAGGGACATGTTGAAGGGTGCAATTGCATTCATACATGATGGAGAGAATTGAAGTGGAAGAGTAGACCTTCGTGTGAAGAAGTGCACCAAGCCATGTTGTCCGTGCGAATGACAAACAGCCAACCTTCTAAGAAGTGGTGGAACCCATACACTTCCCTTATTTCTTGGTAAAATATGGAGTATCCAGACTCCACACTAGATGGTTTCCTACCAAAAAAGGCCAAAGGGTGAGATTACTCTTTGACTACCCTTTGTCTTTCTAAAAGACATAGAGGGCCTGAAAGTTGCGACGATGTCTGTAAGGAACCAGTAATAATAGTTGAACATAAACAAAAATTCTTGCATTTCTTTTATGGTTGAGGGTTCGGGGACGTTCTGAACAGCTGCTACCTTCTCAGGAAAGGGATGAACTCCTTCAGTAGTGATGCGGTACCCTAAGAACGATACTTTGTTGGCATCTATGATAAACTTGTCGTACCCCACTGCAAAGCCGTTCTATTGTAGGCAGTCAAGCACGACACGCAGCTGAAGGAGATGTTCCTTTTTGAAGGAAGTGTGTCGCCCTTGTAACACATTCTGAAAGGGATGTTGTCGAAGATATCATTCATGAGGCGTTGAAAAGTAGCTTCATCACTATTAAGGCTAAAACTGGATGATTGTAGCTGTATGTACTGAAGTGGGTGGTGATGGCAGTTTTGGGGGTGTCTTATGGGTTCATAGGCATCTGATAATACCCCACCATTAAGTCAAGCATGGATAAAACCTTCGCTTTGTTGTGAGTAGGAGGTAGTTGTGGCAAGGTTTTGTTTGGAGGCAGTTAATCCATTCTGTCTGCTTGTTCATTTGCCAGTAATCCCCACACAGGTGCAGGGAGTTTTCTTTCTGCAGGACTATATGTAAGGACAATAAGCATGAGCTTGAAACCTTTCGACAAATTTTCATATATTTTCATTTCGGCAAACATATTTTAGTGATTGCAAAACAATTTGGCATATGATACTTGACTCTGGCGAACACTGATGGCCCTGTGGTCTTGATATAGTGATCAATACTTTGTTTAGTGGTGATGGTGGGCATACTGTGACGTTTAGGACAGAACACTTCTGAGTATCATGTTAGGAGGTGGGCATAGGCATCCGTGGGTGAGCTGATGTGGAGAGTAATTTTGAAGTCTGTGTGTTGAAGAGGTGTCGACAAGTAAGAGTCTGTGTTGACTAACTGTCGTTGAGCAACCTCATCCAAGAGGTGGAAATGGGTGAAGGAATCCAATGGGAGCTAATTATTTCAATCTATTCCGTCTTTTCCCATTATTTATCACTCAGGCAGACATGTCGACTCGCATATAGATAATAGTGCCACTGTAGAATTCTTTTGATTATCGTTCTGGTTGCTTCTTTATAAATTTCCGCTCGTATTTTTTAGTCACTGGTGCCTCTGGAGATTCCTCAGATGAAATATATGTACCAGGGGAATCTGATGATGAAAGTGAGACATCAGATATTGTGCAATCAGTAAGTGATTGCGAATTTTTTGACAATATTGAGCCAGTCACAGAAGAAGGATGGCGATTATTTTCCGACATCTATGATGATTCTCGGTCAGATCCTGTTCCTTCCCCCAGCGATCCCAGTCACGTGGTGAATACAACAAATACACATTAATAAACTTGTCCTCCTTTAAAGATGACATTATCACGCAGGACTCAGATCTGTACATGGCGAGCTTTGATGTGGACTATCAACATCATTTTAGACAGGCTATTTCCCACTGACGATTGCTTGTTCAACAATTTTAATAGAACTCAATTCAAGTTGCTTTTAGAATTAGCCGTGCTGGATACACCCTTTGTTTTTAATAATACGGTTTTTAAGCAGACTGAGGGGATGGCCATGGGAAGCCCTCTGGGTCCTACTTTTGCAAACATATTTATGTGCTCCCTGGAGGAGCGAGCTTTAGATGTATGCCCACCTAATTTCCGCCCACTCTTTTA
>NW_027168815.1:316142-323642 GCF_036898095.1 Palaemon carinicauda | reverse complement strand
CCTTCTGCAACGCAATGAAAGTCATATCAATCACTGCTGCTCTTAATTTTCCTGTGCCACATTGACCTCTCCTTTTCTTCACCGATGCTATTGACATCACTATTGTGGCAGTCCTCGAACAGGTGTTTAATGGCTCTACACGCCCATTGGCCTTCTTCAATAGAAAGCTGTCCATAACGGAATCCAGCTACTTCACCTTCGACTGCAAATAGCTGGTAGTACATTTAGCTGTCCCTAACTTTCCTCCATTTCTTCTAAGGAACGTCATTCATCATTCGCAAGGATCACAAGCTTTGTTTTCATAAAGCCATTAACAGGGAAAATGCAACGTCCGCCTCGTGTATATCTGACCTATTAAAAGTGGACATCATTATCGAATCTCCTGGGTATCACTCTTCCTTAGAACAATGCATACAACCCTGCTTTCACCAGTATGGTTGAAAGTTATCATCGTACCATCAAAGCAGTGTTGATGTCCCGCTGCAAGCGCTCTGACTGGTTTACCCAGTTTCTCTGGATCCTTCTGGTATTCAGAACCACTCCTAAAGACGCTGTGGATGTCTCGGTATCTGAAATGGTGTATGGCAACCTGTTGGTTGTCCTTGCCGGAATTCTTCCATCTGAAACCTCTTCCGAAAATCTCCAGTCTTATGTTGTGGATAGTCAAGAATGGCTTTAACATTTGCAGTTTTAGGCCTGGCATTACCTCCACCCACAATATGTCCCAAGTAAGTAACTGTAGCTTGACCAAAAGCACATTTTTGTAAATTTTTCTTGACTGGGTTTCTCCTAATCTATCAAAGAGCATATTCAAACGTTTCATAACCTCTTCCCAAGAATATCCTATCACCAATATATCATCTAGATATGCAAATACTCCCTCTGAACCCTGAATAGTGTAGTTAATTATGCGTTGAAATGTGGATGGGGCATTTGTTAAACCAAAAGGCATTAGTTCATACTGGAATAACCCGAAAGGAGTTATGAAAGCCGATATAAGCTTGGCTCTAGATGTTAACTTCACCTGATAAAACCCTTTAAGGAGATCTATCTTAGCTACATACACTGCTTGGCCCACAGAGTCTATAAGGTCATCTAGACGGGGTAAAGGGTAACTATCCTTAACAGTAGCAGAATTTACTCTCCTGTAGTCTGTACACAGTCGCATGCTGCCATCCTCCTTTGGTTCCAATTGACATGGAGACACCCATGGTGACTTGCTTGGTATAGCAAAACCGGCACTCAGAAGATATTCCACTTATTTCATCACTAGTTTCTGGGCCGGGCTGATGCGATAAGGGTGTTGTCTTATGGGAGCAGTTCCTAGTAGAAGTTCGATGCCATGGGTGAGGACTGTACACTGACCTGGGTTTTTCCTATGAGGTTCTGGGTAAGAGTAAATAGGATTTTCAAGTCTTTCTGATTGAAAAGGAGAAAGATGTTGACATGAGTTTTCAGTCTTTCAGAGCAGCACAATTATCTACAAAACTCCACGAATAGATGAATTCAGGTTCACTTACTTCAGGTTTCTCGTTCTTGACCTTAACATTACCATTTACAATTTTGTCTCCATAACCAGTTTCAGTATTCCTGGAATGATACCTTTTAAGCAGATTGGCATGGCTAATTTGAGTACTTTTCTTTCTATCAGGGGTTTCAATCACATAGGTATGGTTATTGACATTTTTAACTACTTTATATGGACCAAAGAATTTGGAGGAAAATGGGGTTCCAGGGAAAGAAAAATATGCTAACACCAGATCTCCTGGGTTGAACTTCCTAATTTTCGTTTTTTTATCATAACTATTTTTCATTTTAATTTGAGCTTTGCTTAAGTTTTCACTGGCTATTTTACGGACTTTGGAAAGGGTTTCTTTAAAGTTACTCAAATATTGTTGAACAGTTACAGTCTGATTAGAGTCTGGGGGCTTTAACCATTAATCTTTAATTAATGCAAGGGGTCCTCTCAATAATCTCCCATATACCAATTCAAAAGGAGAAACACCAAGGGATTCCTAGGGGAACTCACGTATAGCAAACGACAAAAACTTTACTCCTTCATCCCAATTAAGAAAGCTCTCTAAACAAAAACGTTTTGAACATACTTTTAAATGTTTGGTGCAATCGTTCAAGGACTCCCTGATATTCCGGATGATATGTAGATGATAAGCTATGTTTTATATTTAATTCCTTAAGGATTTCTGAAAAGAGTTTTCGTGTAAAGTTGGAACCACGATATCCTTGGGGATCCCGTAAGTAGTAAAGAAACTTGAAAGGTGTTTAGCATTATTTTTATGGCAGATATATTCTTAAGTGGATGGCCTCTGGAAAACGAGTACTGGGATACATAAGAGTTGATAAATATTGGTTACCACCTTTCTTCTTAGGCAAGGGTCCAACACAGTCTATTACTAATTTCTCAAAGGGCTCATGTGGAACTAATATGGGCTGTAAAGGTGCTTTAGGAATACTTGGTTAGGTTTGCCAGCTATTTTGCATATATGACATGTCTTTATGAAATCTCCTACGCCTTTCCTCAAATTTGGCTAATAGAACTTATCAAGTATTCTATAGTAAGTTTTGTATGGTCCCAAATGACCACCTGGTCCATCATGTGCAATTTCCATTATATGAGTGCCTACTGAAGAAGGAACAAAAATTTGGTATTTCTCATTCCAAGTGTCAAGATCTGAATAGTTAGAAGGACGGTAAAAACGCATTAGGATACCATTATTATAATAAAAGGGTGGGGATTTATTCAAAGATTTTATATGACCAGCCTTATCATGCAAACAAGAAAAAGATTGATATGACCTCTGGGCAGCTTCTAGTTTATCTCTAGACATTACCTTAGTTAAGATATCACTATCTACTACTTTTCTCCTGCTTGGGACCGAGTGACTATATGTGCTGGGGCTTGTTCAAGATCTACCTTCTCATTATCCATCAAAGATTTGTCCAAAACTACCCTATCATCCATGGGGTTATCAGTGACAATTAAATTTGGTACAATTAATTTCCCAGCTAAATCATTACCCAATAGCAATGAAACTCCTTTTACTGGCAATTCTGTATCAATCACCCCTAGTTCAACTTTCCCTTTTACAAGTGGACAATCAAGGTAGACATTGGCAAGAGAAATGGATGAGACTCCAGTAAGATCCCTTCCAACCACCTTCTCACCAGTTATATTATTCTCAACATTAGGTAAAGCCTTACTATGCAACAAAGTTAAAGCAGCTCCAGTGTTTCGTATCTGTTTTTTCTCCCCCAAGGCTATTACACCTTCATACTTAAAATCATCAAACACATCTGGTATATTTGCTTGCACATGCAAAACAGGTTTACTCTGGAAGGTTGAAAATTTTACGTTGGGTTTCATAAAAACAATACGATAGTTATCAGATCCTTTACATTTAGGGTCGTTACAATTACGAATAGTATGTCCTTCTTTCTTACAATAACTACATTTAGGATTATCAGAACCTTTGAGATTATCATCCGAAATCTGGGATTTTCCTTAAACTGGTTCTACAAAAACTTCAGCTCTTTTATTAGGAATGGGCCTATGTATTAAGGAATAAGTGTCAGCCAAGGAAGCAGCCTTTAGTAAATCTTTCTCCTGCCTATCTTCAATATAGAACATTACATTAATGGCAAGTTTCCTTCTAAATTCTTCAAGAACCATTAAATTCATCAGTTCTTCAAGAGAAGTTACTTCAGCATAATTAAGCCATTTCTTGAAAGCTCTAAGCTTGCCAGAAGCAAATTCTAGGAAAGTTTGCATATATGATTTACATAGGTTACAGAAAGCTTGTCAATATCCTTCCTCTGTTATGGAAAATGCATCTAAGATTGCTTTCTTAACCTGGTTATAATCCTTAGTGTCATCCAGATGCCTAACAACCTGAGCAGCTTTTCCTGACAATTTGGGTTTAAGGAGCCATACCCACTGTTCAGCAGACCAATTAAGGTGATTAGCAGTTTCCTCAGATACCCAAAAATAATCCTCTGAATCATACTTAGTGAATGAGGGAACTAACTTTATATTTTTAGTCAGGTCAAAGAGAGATAACTCTTCTTCCATTTGCCTATTCTGAAGATTGATTGAAGCCCTCTCAGGTTCCACCTTGATAGTTAAACTAGATTCTAATTATAATTTAGCTTTCTCCCTTTCAAACTATCTCTCTTTCCTCCCTAGCTGGAAATTCTAACTCAGCTTTCTCCATTTCAAATTTTTTCTTTCTTTCTCTTTCTCCATTTAAAAAAACTCACGTCTCTTTTCAGCGGCTTCCTCTCTTAAAGCTAACTGAGCTTTTTCACGCTCGACTGCAAGACGTTCAAACTCTAGCTGTTTTTAAAATGTAAGGGAAGGGGTTTCTGGAACAAGATACTGCATAGCTTCGTCACCCGAGGTTCCAATATGTATATAGTGAGCAATTATCACTTTCCTTATGTTAAACTCACGCATACTAGAACGTACCTAAAGGTCTAAATGCCTAGCTACTTCCAATAATTCAGACTTCCTAGCATCGGTAAGGGCATGCAATTCAGAGGAAGGATCCGCCACAAACTTTTGAATATCAAGCTTCTCCATTGTGAAAATTAAAAAGAAATTTCCAGAACAATATAAAGACCTGAATTAGAGTTTTACAATTCTTAAATTGCATCGCACTTAGTTAAGCATTGACCACTCATAAAACCATAAACCACGCATAAATAGTAACAGATTAGACAAATATTTATATACAAAACATTTTAGATATGGGAAAAGGAAAATGAATAAGGACGGACTGAAGTATTTTACTCCCGGTTCAAACCAAAGTGAAGTCAAAAGGAAGTACCGTCGCTCAGCTAACAACCGTAACTTACTACACTTTGATTTGAACGGTAACTTCACATACATATGTCGAGGCATTAACAAGATTCATTACACTTTACAGAAAATGAATAATGCAAGAGACTGGTATCAAAGAACCCAGGGAAAGACTATAAGCACGTGAAAGTCACGAATGATTCGAGAGAAATTAATTTTTAATAATGGTACGACAGATTAACTTTTTAACCCGTGCACCGAGTCTCGGTTATGAGAGGAGGGGGGTGGGGAAACCATAACTAGGTTACCGGCAGTCGTTTACTAAAAAAGAAGTGGCCACCTTCTGTCAACGAAAAATTTATGCACAATAAAAATAGATTCTTCAGCGGTCTAGCAAACACAAAAACAGTCCCCTAACTAACTATAACTTAGGATGTTTATATCATGTAAGGTTGAATAACGAATCACCAACTACATAAACAAACAACTGATTCTTAACGATATTGTCAATTATTACATTCCCAAGAAGTTTAGCAAAAAAAATCCCGGACAGGCCCCCATAATATTATTACAGTCGTGAGAGAGAAAAGGTAATTTACCATTTTAGCATGTGAGTTCAATGGACCATATTAATAATACTAAAATAAAGGTATTTGAATGAGAATAAGATCTAACAAAATTCAAATAAAATAATGCAAAAATTATTCACAAAACATTACAATTAAACCTAAAGTCCATATAAAAGGAACACAAAAGTCATAAAGGACAGGAATGACACAATAGGACAAATGACAAATGACAAACAACAACCAAGTCTCGAAAAGTAATCACACTGGGAATTGAGAACACTTGAAACAAAAGCACAATTCGTTATTAAACCCTTACAATAATATCACTTATACTTAGGTTATAGATGCATTACAATAAAGGGGACTGCTTACTTGCCGGACACTTAAAGTCCTTGGTTTAATTGCTGAGTGGAGACTGATTCAAAATTAAATCTAGGGGTCGAAGAAATTTAGGATGGGTGGAGCCAGTAAGAAAAAGGAGTGTGAAATGAAAGCAAACAAGTTTCTGAGAAAGGACAAAGGAAAGTGGTATAATAGGGAAAACAGTCAGGCAAAATATATATAATAATTACATTGATGTGGAAGGGGTAAAAACGTTGAGAAGTAAGTGCAAGTGGTTGTGAAGCTAGTATTTTTAGCCTTCTGGAAACTTTGTAAACATTGCAGAGGATGTGCAATATGTGAAACTGGATGTGTAGAAATGACCTTTAACCTTTGGAAACATTGTAAACGTTATAGAGGCTGGCAGTGATTTTCATCATTCTGAAAGCCCTCTAAAAGTTATAGAGGCTGTGCAGTGTTTGCAAATGGTGTTGCAGCCAATAATTTTAGCCTTCAGGAAGCTTTGTAATCGTTTTAGAGGCTTTGAAGTGATTGAATGTTGTGTTCTCGCCAGTGATTTTACCAATCTGGAAACATTCTAAACATTGTAGAAAATAATTACCATTGATTTGAGATCTGGGAGTGATTTTAGCCTTCTTGATGCATATTGAACGTTGTACAGGCTGTGTACTGAGTGCAAAAGATGGTACAGCTAAGCATTTTAGTCTTGTGGAGGCGTTCTGAAAGATGTAAATGTTGTGCAGTAAATGTGTTTGATGGTACAGTCAGGGACCCCGGCCTTCTGGGAGCGTTTAAACGATGTAGGGCCTTGCTAAAAGTACAAGTGGTAATGTGGCATGTTATTTTAGCCTTCTGAAAGCATTGAAAACGTTGTAAAGGCTATGAAGTAAGTGTAAGTGGTGGTGTAGCAAGTAATGTTAGCCTTTTGGAAGTGTTTTAAACGTTGTACAGGCTGTGCAGTAAATGAAAGTTGAGTTGTAGCCATTAATTTTAGCCTTCTGGAAGCGTTTTTAACATTGTAGATAAAGTGTAATGAGTGCTTGTGGTGTTTTAGGCAGTGATTTCAACCCTCTGGAACCGTTGTAAACGTTATAGAGGCTCTGCAGTAAGTTCATGTGGTGGTGCAGCCAGTGATTCTATCCTTCTGGAAGCGTTTTAAATATTATAAATGCTCTTCAATATATGCAAGTGGTGGTATAGCTCTTAAATATAGCATTCTGGAATCGTTATAAACGTTGTAGAGGACGTGTGGTATGTGCTACTGGGGGGTATAGCCAGAGATTTCAGCCTTCTAGAAACATTCTTAATAATATAGAGTCTGTGCAGTAAGTGAAAGCAGTAACAAGAAAAGTTAGCCTTCTCGAAGTGTTATTAAACGTTGAGACACTATGCTGTTAGTGCATATGGTGCCGTGGACAGGGATTTTAGCCTTCTGGATGCGTTATTTACATTGTGAAACCTAGCTGAAGAAAGAATTGCTAATGATCTGAGCAATCTGGAATAATTGTAAACGTTGAAGCTGCTGATGTGCAGTAAATGCAATTGGTTCTGTAGAGTCAGTCTGAGAAAAGAATTGCTAATGATGTGACCCTTCTATAAACGTCATACAGGCTGTGTGATCAAAGCTCTAGTATTTTTTTTAGACTTCTGGAATCGTTCTAAAGGTTGTAAAGGCTGTGCATTAAATAAAAGTGGTGGTGTATCCAGTGGATCTAGCCTTCTGGAAGCATAGTAAACGTTGTATAGGAAAGGCAGTAATTGCATATTCCGGTG
>NW_027168815.1:278642-311142 GCF_036898095.1 Palaemon carinicauda | reverse complement strand
ACACTATTACTTGCAACATTTTTATGTGAAAGGCAGAAAACTGAGGGGACCATTTTCTGGACACAAAGGTGTCCTCTCAATGATCTCCCAATCTCGACTGTGATGTGTCTGTATTAAGGGAGGCGAAAATGTATCAATTATGGCCAAAGAATTTGATATGTACCATGATCAGAGAACTCGCTTGTAATGACCTGAGATATGATCACGATGCTTACGAAACCCTTACAAGATTCCCTTCTCCTCCCCCACTTGAGATCTTTTTTGTTTACCTCTGTGTCAACTACAGTATGAGCGAAATGTGTTGCCGCATCCCTTAATGAAACCTATAAACTAAAGGTGAAGGGTATTTTGCTAGTAGAAATATAGAATAATGGTACTTACATATAAAGATTAAATTGAGTATCCCTTCCTCTCTATCGCCTTCTCGAGACGTTCTGGGACTGAAAGTGCTAGGTTTTTGGAGGGTTGTTTTATGAATGGAGGCCAAAAGCTGGAAAACAATAGATTCCAAACGTGGCACAAAGGAGGTGTCCATATCACGCAACTTCTTTTTAAATAACTGGCCAAAAGTTTTCTATGCGGTTCATATCAGGACTATTACCTGGCCAGTCATTGAAATAGTTGACATCCCAGTCCCTTAGCCAGTCTGTTACAAGTTTGAACTTGTGAGCAGGAGCCCCATCCTGCAGGAAAACTTCTGCCTTGGTCTGCTCGAAAGAGTCAGGCAGGTTGTCTGCCAATAACTCCAGATGGTTGTACTGGTTCACTCTCCCATTAGCAGGAAGTACAATTAGCTTCCCAACACCATAAAAAGTAAACACTGCCCAAACCATAAGCGAGGCAGGGTGCTTGAGGTTCTTGTTTGTGAAGCAAGGTTTCAAGGGGTCATCACCTGGCTTGCATAATTTGTGTAAAACGCCCTTGTTGGTAAGATGAGGTTGGGATATATCATTGGACTACAAATGATATTTTCTTTATAATATTAAGCGTATGGGAGTGTTTCAACGATGGCTTCCCCAGCTGAGTAAGAACTTTCCATCATAGTTAAAAGATATGTTCCTGCTGCCTTGAAATGTCTCTCAGTTTTATCACAAAGACTTTTTGAAATAATTGACCAGTGATTCAGTCATCTCAAAGTAATTAGCTTTCCCGTTATACTAAAACTTTACTTGTTTGAATTATTTGGTCACATCACACCCATTTGGCTTCACAAATTACATCAGTCCTAATATCTGCAAAGTTGGTCATTCTAATTAATAATGTTCTTTTCAGTAAGCTTTAGTACTCACTATTGAATTCTTATTTATATCTTATTTTCATCATTTATAAAAGTAATAACAGGAGATTGCTTTATAACTCTAAATTCGGTAGTAAATTTTACATTTGTTCTCTATACTCTTTGTCAACATCGCTTTCCCACACCTGAAAGATGGTAAGTCTACAACAAGAGACTACTATTTTGGAACACAGAGATAATACTATATGCATGTTATCACTGATCACCCTTGTTCATATCAATATCACCAGAGAATCGAAATCTTTTATTTTCTGGCCCTTCCTAATGGTGTTTTACACTCCTGCTACTATTAACACGTCTACTACTTGTTTGAATATCATGTCCTCTTTCTCTTAATAAATAGGTACTCACCTGTACATAAAGTGATATTTAAAATAGATTAAAAACAATGGCTTAATTTCTGATTGAACTGCATTGTGGTAGATTTGTTTGAAGAGTTGGTGCTTGTTGGACAACTAAACATTATCTGAAGTTTGTCAACACTTGTTCAGTCACGAGTTCAGTCAATTCAGAAAACGGATTTTGAGCGAAGCGAAAAATTTATTTTTGGGTGAGATGGCCATGTCGTCCTGATGAAAGTTCCCATATGGTAGCTTCCTAGGGTATATTACAACTACAGCAATATTCCCAGAGAATTTACCTTAACCCTGGATAGGTAAGATGGGTCGTTTGCGACCCCGAGCGTAAAAAAAAAACAGGTTTTTCTCACGTGACTCACCCCCGTGACTGAATTTGTGGGTGATCGACCTGCAGGAGGTGTCTCCCCTACACGCTCTAGTAGTGTCCAGATGTGCATTGCTGTAGCTGTACTCCTTCCCCGATTTCTGAGATGCGTCAGGGTCGTTCGCGACCGAGTTTACCCTTCTAAGGTAGTTTGCATAATTATCAAAGTTATTACGTATTATGAAATTGTCGTAGAATGGTGCAACTTGTATAGGTTATCAGTTGTGGAAAGTCTTGGTGGATTGTTTGGCTACCATGTGCATGATTTTTTTTTTAGTTAAAATGTCGTTCATCACCACGAGGACCATTTTACCGCGAGTGCCCCTTTTTCATTTTTTTTAATTTTTTTGCCAAGTCATTTTTCCGTAAGATATTGCCAAATAGGGTCGTAAAACTTTTGCTTGTTTAGTGTTGGAAAGTGTGTCTAGATGATCTGGCTACCCATGCATGACTTTGTTTTTGTCAAATACGACGTAGTTATTGGTATATTGGGTATTTAACTGCGGTTACCAATTTCTGTTTTTTTTCAATATTTGTAAAAATTACTACGTAGTAAGGAATTGCCGTATATTATTCATTTTTTTTTCATGTTTATGTGTTAGAAAGTGTGCCTTGATGGTTGGGCTAACACGTGCATGTCTTTTTTTTTATCTGAGATGCCGTATAATAGAATGTCGGTCATTTTACCGCGAGTGTCCCTTTTTAATTTTTTTCATTTTTTTGCCAAGTCATTTTTCCGTAAGATATTGCGAAATAGTGTCGTAAAACTTTTGCTTTTTTAGTGTTGGAAAGTGTCTCTAGATGATCTGGCTACCCATGCGTGATTTTGTTTTTGTCAGATACGACGTAGTTATTGGTATATTGGGTATTTAACTGCGGTTGCCAATTTCTGTTTTTTTTTCAATATTTGTAAAAATTTACTACGTAGTAAGGAATTGCCGTATATTATTGATTTTTTTTTTCATGTTTATGTGTTAGAAAGTGTGCCTTGATGGTTGGGCTAACACGTGCATGTCTTTTTTTTTATCTGAGATGCCGTATATTAGAATGTTGGGCATTTTTCCGCGAGTGCCCCTTTTTATTTGTTTTGCATTTTTTTGCTTAGTCATATTACCGTAAGGAATTGGCAAGTAGTGTCGCAAAACTTATATTTTTATAGTGTTGGAAAGTGTTTCTAGATGATCTGGCTACCCATGCCTATTTTTTTTTAGCCAGATATGGCGTATATATAAGTATGTGTTCGATTTTCCTGTGATTGCCATTTTTTAATTTTTTCCCATTTCTTTCAAAATTACTACGTACTAAGGAACTATCACAGAGTAATATTTCATTTATATGTTTATTTGTCGGAAAATGTGCCTTGATGGTTTGCCTAGCACGTGGCTGAAATTTTTTTTTTCTGAAATGCCGTATATTAGAATGGCCATTTTTCCACGAGTGCCCCTTTTTATTTGTTTTGCATTTTTTTGCTTAGTCATGTTACCGTAAGGAATTGGCAAGTAGTGTCGCAAAACTTATAATTTTATAGTGTTGGAAAGTGTTTCTAGATGATCTGGCTACCCATGCCCATCTTCTTTTTTTAGCCAGATATGGCGTATATATAGGTATGTGTTCGATTTTCCTGTGATTGCCATTTTTTCGTTTTTTCCCATTTCTTTCAAAATTACTACGTACTAAGGAACTATCACAGAGTAATTATTCATTTAGATGTTTATTTGTCGGAAAATGTGCCTTGATGGTTTGCCTAGCACGTGGCTGAATTTTTTTTTTCTGAAATGCCGTATATTAGAATGTTAGCCATTTTTCCGCGAGTGCCCCTTTTTATTTGTTTTGCATTTTTTTGCTTAGTCATGTTACCGTAAGGAATTGGCAAGTAGTGTCGCAAAACTTATATTTTTATAGTGTTGGAAAGTGTTTCTAAATGATCTGGCTAACCATGCCTATCTTTTTTTTTGCCAGATATGGCGTATATATAGGTATGTGTTCGATTTTCCGGTGATTGCCATTTTTTCGTTTTTTCCCAATTCTTTCAAAATTACTACGCACTAAGGAACTATCACAGAGTAATGATTCCTCTAGATGTTTATTTGTCGGAAAATTTTGTTTACTTTTTTTTTTGATTGAATATCATCAATTTTTTTAGCTAAAATATTATATTGTTTTACATTTTTTTTTTCGATTTTATTTCCCTTCAAAAAAAATTTTTTGGGTCAGAATTTTAATTTTATAGTCGTAAAATAATCGTCAATTATCCAGCAACCCACCATACAATTTTTATGCATATCCAATAATAATTAGATTAGTAAATAACACCTTGAAATTGACATACCCTTCCTACATTTCAAGTGGCAGATTAGGGAGTCTGAGTCAGTGTGGTTGGCGGCCATTTTGTGGACATATCCGAAGCGTAAGCTGACCTATCTATATATATTCTTGTTCCCTATAGAATTTGTGATATTTTGGTATATTTTTACCTGCATAAATATCATATTATATATTAAATATATGTATTTTTTACGAAATTTCTAAGTACTCAAAAAATTACCTTTAGATATGGCCCCTGATATAAATGTAATTTACAAAATAATGAAGATTTTTTTACATATTTCTATTTTAGGATAACATATGTTTATTCCCTAAAAAAAATAGCCACTTCCTATTTCATTTGGGTACCCAAAAAAATTCATGAAATTTGGACAAATTTTTTTGGCCAAAAAAAGTTACCCTTTTTTTCTCATTTCAGATCTTCACCTCCATGGGTCTGACTTCATCCAAAATACATCAAGATGTGTCCTAAACATTCAAGAATCAATTCCTAAAAGGATTTGTGTATATATGTATAAACTTTTTTTTATGAATTTTTATGTCAGGTCTTTTTTTTTCTACTTAATTTTTTAAAATATTTATAATAAATAGTTTCTCCGCAGATGAGTAGTATTTATCTTTACAGTTGTTTTAAGCATTCATTGAAGTTTTTTTTGGCAAAAGAAAAAAGGAGGTTACTGCAAAAACTGATTTTTCAAGAATTTTTTTTGGCGTCGGGGTCGTTCGCGTCCGAGTATACCCTTAAAGGGGTGTCCGAGGAGCGTACCTATCCAGGGTTAAGGTACACAGAATTCTAACTCCTGGAGCGAATATCCCTAATGAAAGGGATATCGCGACATATCAGAGGACGTATTCTTGACAAGCCACATGGCAATCTGCACCCCGAACAGAGATAACACATCGAAGGGGTCAATTGGCAAGAAAACGAAAACGAGAAAGAAAAAGGGGGAGCCGTTCCCAAGGCTCTCTCTTCTCCCGTTTCGTAAGCGTGCATTGCGCCGATCCTGGCGCCATCTGTATTCCTTGTAGCGATACACGAGGTGCTACAGATACTATATGTAGGGAGGGGTCCTACAGCCCTTTCATAGAAAGGGAAAGGCGGGTCCATCAGGACGACATGGCCATCTCACCCAAAAATAGATTTTTCGCTTCGCTCAAAATCCGTTTTTTGGGCTCAAGCCATGTCGTCCTGATGGAAGTATACCAGAGCATTACTGTATCTGTGGATTCTCATAACGTGCCGTACTCCCCGGAGGTATTTCCCCAGTCGACTAGACATAGAGACCTAAGATGTTACCGTTATACATCTTTTCAAGTAATTATAAACCATGTTAGAGCTTCCTGCCCCCTACAGGGAAGAGTCCTACTAGACTCTGGGAAAGTCTCGAAGAGTACATATACCTATGTATGAATACCAGGCAAGCCAATATAGTGGTCTCACCCTATATTAAGTAAAGCATAGTTTGTAAAGAAGTAATGCGTCAATATGAAATATCGACCAATTCTCCGCTCAATACTTGTATTGGACAAAGGTTTATATCCGCATAGGAGGAAGCTGTAAATCCGCCACCATCCCCTTATGGGGTGGAGTCCTCCCGCTAAGGGAAAGCATAAACCAATGCAACATTAGCTTGCATAAAGGAACAATCTATTAGAATTATCCCAGATAAATATACATAGAATGAATGCTCAATTATATCAATAAATTGACACAGGTGAAGGAGACGCAAGGTTCTCAAGAACAAGTTTATTGACAGACAATAAATAGACAGGCTAACAACAATTATATATATATAAATATATATAAGAAGAGGATAACCAAAGCTTTAAGCATAAGTATGATAGTAAACAGAAACTTGTTTATCTGAAAGAAAAACATTAGTGCCACTTTTAACATACCGAGGTATCAAAGTCAGAAAAGTCTGTATTACTAATCAGTTACATTAGCGTTAGAAACGCTCGGCACACATGTCTGCACTTATGCTAGGTTCACCTTTGGAAGTGGAACAGTCAACGTGGGCAACTCAGTGCCCTCACTTAGTTTGTAGTACAGTATGTAACTACACACTCACCCTGGAATTAATCGTCCCAATTAAAACCACTGTTCCTCGCAGAGTTAAACAGCAGGGTTAACGACGCAACCCACTACTACCACAGATCTCTTTAGTTGCTCCACTTGCTTCGCATAGTGGCGAAAGAACGCTCTGGAAGACTTCCAGCCAGTGTATGAACGAAGATGTTCAAGAAATTTAAGGATGAGGCAACTTTCCTCGGATCGTGACCTGCGGGTGTACTGTCAGGATCCGCTCTGCGAATAAAATATGTGATTTTCACCCTGAGTTGATTCAGTGATAAATTTGAGCCTGATGTTTCTCCCCTGAATAGTTGACCACCCTTGAAGTCTGAAGTTCTATGAAGATAGACCTTTAGGCATTCTACTGGACATAGAGATGCATCTTCTTTCAGAGAGCAGATTCTCCAGGGACCCCACCTGTTGGTGGGTAACTCATTCTTGGCGAGAAACGTAGGATCCGGACACAGGTTCAGTTCTCCCCCATCCGGGAACTGAACACGACCTTCCTCTCTCGAAAGGGCTACAATCTCACTAACCCTGGCCCCGGACGCGAGTGCAAATAGGAAAATAGCTTTTCGGGTCAAATCCTTTAACGCACACTCCTCATTGCTCAACAGAGAAGCGAAATGAAGAACTTTGTCTAAAGACCATGAAAAGGGCTTTGGAGGTGCTGAAGGTCTGAGCCTAGCGCAGGCTTTCGGAACTTTATTAAAGATCTCGTTAGCGAGGTCGACCTGGAAGGCATATAGAATGGGTCTTGTCAAAGCAGACTTACACGTCGAAATCGTGTTAGCTGCCAACCCTTGACCATGGAGGTGGATGAAGAAAGATAAGCAGAAGTCCGTCGCGATCTCCTGCGGATTCTTTGCCTTGACAAAGGCCATCCATTTTCTCCAAGATGACTCATATTGCCTTCCAGTAGATTTGCACTTATATTCCTCTAGGAAGTCTATGCTGGCTTTCGAAATCCCGAAACACTTTCTCACCGCTAGGGAGAGAAAATCATGAGCTGCAGGGTCCGGGAATTCTGTAATGAAGCGCAGACAGTTGACTTCTGGACTCGCTGGGTCAGAACTGGATCTGGTAGCGGTAGAAACTTCAACCGTAGTTCCAATGCCAGGGGGAACCACACGCTGTTCGGCCACTCTTGGGCCACTATTGCCGCTACCCCCTTGAAGGATCTCAGTTTGTTGAGGACCCTCAACAGAAGGTTGTGAGGAGGGAACAGATAAATCCTGGACCATCTGTTCCAGTCGAGGGACATTGCGTCCACTGCTTCCGCTAAGGGGTCCTCGTACGGGGACACGTACAGGGGCAACTTCTTGTTGTCTTTCGTCGCAAAGAGGTCTATCTGCAGTTCTGGGACTTGACTCAAGATGAAGGAGAATGATCCTGCGTCTAGGGACCATTCCGACTCTATCGGTGTGAACCTGGATAGAGCGTCCGCTGTCACATTGCGGACTCCTTGAAGGTGAACTGCCGACAGGTACCACTTCTTCTTTTCCGCCAATCGGAAGATGGCCAACATCACCTGGTTGAGAGGTGGTGACCTTGATCCTTGTCGATTCAAGCATCTCACAACTACCTCGCTGTCCAGCACCAACTTTATGTGGATCGAGTGACGCGGGGAGACTTTCTTTAAGGTAAGGAGCACTGCCATAGCTTCTAGAAAGTTTATGTGAAAGGTATTGAATAGCTTGGACCAAGTCCCCTGGACTTTTTTCCGATGAGAGTGACCTCCCCATCCCTCCTTCGAGGCGTCTGAGTGAATTGTCACCGACGGAGGAGGTGGCTGAAGAAGAACCGACTTCTTTAGATGTCTGGCGTGGGACCAAGGCCTGAGAAGAGTATGTAGACGAAGCGGAACTGGTCTTCTCAGATCTCTTCGCGCGTTTGATGCATAACTTCTCCAAACTCCGGTTGCATCCTTTAGCTGTGCTCTTAGCACCGGGTCTGTCACCGAAGCAAACTGGAGAGAACCCAGTACTCTCTCCTGTTCGCGTCTTGATATCCTTTCGGAATCTAGAAGTCTCTTGACAGAACCCGCTATCTCCTTCCTTTTCTTCGCCGGGATGGAGAAACGGTGTGACATTAGGTCCCAGTGGATTCCCAGCCACTGGAACTTTTGAGATGGAGAAAGTCGAGACTTTTTCTGTTGATCTTGAAGCCTAGATACTCTAGGAACTGGATCACTTGAATGGAAGCTTGCAAGCATTCTGTATTGGATGCTGCCCACACCAGCCAGTCGTCCAGGTAGGCTACTACCTGAATTCCCTTTAAGCGTATTTGTTTGAGAGCTACGCTCGCAAGCTTCGTGAAGATCCTTGGAGCTATATTTAGCCCAATGACATGGCTCTAAAGGCGTATAGTCTTCGTTGTAGCTTGAACCCTAGGTAGAGGGAGAGTCGACGGTTGATTGGAACGTGCCAATAGGCGTCTGACAAGTCTATGGAGACGGTATATGCTTTCTTGAGCAGTAAGGTCCTTATGTGTTGCAGTGTTAGCATCTTGAACTTGCAGTTCACTATGAACTTGTTGAGTGGCAACAAGTCCAGAATGACTCTGAGTTTTTCCCGAGTCCTTCTTGGGAACACAAAACAGCCTCCCTTGGAATTTGATGGACTTTTCCCTTCGGATCACTTTTTCCTCCAACAAATCTTGGATGTACCCCTCCAGAACGGGGGTGGAGTGTTGGAAAAACCGAGGGCACGGGGGTGGAGTGCTGTACCAGCTCCAGCCCAGTCCATTCTTGAGTAGGCTGTGGGCCCAGGGATCGAAGGTCCACCGATCCCGAAAATTCTGAAGTCTCCCTCTTACCGGTATCATCTCACTTGGACTGTTGTCCTGAGGTCTTGCCTCCTTGACCGCGACCACCCCTGAATCCCCTTCCCCTTGAGGGGCGCCTAGACGAGCTTCTGGCTGCTCCTCTAGGCTTTGCTCGAAAGGAAGTAGACTGCCTTTCGAACGATGGGTTGAATGCCGGGGACTGCGTCGACACGGCCTGGGGTACCCACTGGAAAGTGGTCGGGGTTTGTGCCACCATCTGGGGCACTGAAGGGATCGGCAATTGCTGTTGCTGTTCAAATGGCTTGGCTGGCCGAGACGGTAGCCTAGTCCTCTTAGTCTTCCTCTTTGGTTGGGGACCCTCATCCGGGGAAGACTTTCTCTTGATAGACAGGCCCCACTTCTGGAGAAGATTTCTATTCTCCGTGGCAGCCTTATCAAAAACTTCTTTGACCAATTCGCTAGGGAAAAGGTCTTTGCCCCAAATGTTGGAGGAGATTAGTTTCCTTGGCTCGTGCCTCACCGTAGCCGAGGTGAACACCAACTCCCTACAAGCTCTCCTCGCCCTGACGAAGCTGTAAAGATCCTTCGTCACTGTGGCCAGATGAGTCTTGGCCAATACCATGAACATTTCATGGACCTTGGGGTCACTTGCCATCGTCTCAAGAGTGGTCTGAAGAGACATTGAGGCAGCCAGTCTTTCTTTTGTCTCGAGTTCTCTCCGCAAAAGAAAGTCAGACAGCTTAGGGAGGTTCTCACCGAACTGACGTCCGGCAATATCAGCCTCCAACTTCCCGACTGAGAAGGTAAGATGGACATCCTTCCAGTCCTTGTGGTCCATAGGTAGGGCCAGCGACAAGGGTTTACACTCCTCCAGGGAGGGGCAAGGCTTGCCAGCCTCGACTGCTTTTAATACAGCCGCAAACCCTTTCTGCAAAAAGGGGAAGGCTCTAGCAGGAGAGGACACAAAGGAAGGGAGCTTCTTACTCAATGCAGCTACCTATGAGTTCGTGAACCCCCTCTCTTTCATCGAAGATGAAAGCAAAGCTTGAGCCTTAGCATGGTCCATCGCTATGACCTCCTGCGGCTCTGTCTCCTCCTTTGAAGCTGGTTCCTTCCTCAACTGGACATAACAGTCCGGATATGACCCTTTGCTGGGCCAGAATTCCACCTCCTCAAGGGGAACTAAACCCAGCTTATCCGACATGACGATCTTTCCAGTCGTCATCGGCATGTGCTCAGCATATCTCCACGGGTTAGCATCTGAGCACAAGGGAAGGTCTTTCACATTGAGCCTCTTCTGGGGCCCACGTGATGCTGCAAGCTTCTGCATCTGCAGTTCCATTGCAGCCGCCTTCTCAATATTCTCCTTCTGCATTTGTTGGATCATTCCAACAATGGAGGAGAGGGCCTGTCCCAGCTCTACTGGGAACGCGGACAATGTTGAGGGAATAGGTTCAGGGATCTGAACCGGAGCAGCCGACACCTCGTCGGCCTCTTCCTCTACAATGTCTGGGGCTTGATCTTCATCCTGGCCTCCTGCCAGGAGGTCTTCCTCCAGATGCTCGGACACGTCTGAGATCCTGTCGTCCAACTGGATGTCTTGCAATGTGACCGCGACTTCAGCTTCCACCTGGATCTGAACTAAGGGGATCTCCTCTTGAGGCTGGGGAATCACTGCATCAGCTGATGCCCTAGGGAAAAGGTAAGCCCTCATCTTCTCACTTGGAAGATAAGGTCCAGAGGTGTTCTTCTGGAAGCCCCTTACCCAGGTACGAAGCTTCTCCCTTGCTATATCCCTTGATTCCGCTGTCCTAGGGGAATCAAAAGCTCAGTAATCAGGTTAGAGCACACGGTACATACCTGGGGGTCCCAATACCGGAGATCACCCTTGGAGACAGCGCATGCTGCGTGTCTCCTACATAACTCATGTCCGCAGAAGTTCTTACTACGGACGTTGCAGAAAGCACTTCCGCACTTCGGACGTTCCTCTTGTAAAGAGAAGAAATTTCCATGAGTATCAAGTGAACTACGTATCACTGGATATGCACAGTTAGCATAACAAATCAGAAAGGAAAGACACACACTTGTGTTTCCCGCACAACCAATTGTTGCAGCCTTCCAGATAATAAAATCGTATGGTTAATCTGTCCTAGAGTAACCAATGAAAAGTTTCCAGAGGAAACAGGTGGAGCTCACACCTAAGGTATGATTTTAAAATACCGGATAATAGACAAGAAAGAACTCACTTTCTTATCTGTAAGGCAACACCATAGGGCTGTGCAAGACAACACAAAAGTGTTAGAACATACAGTGTTGTATAAATACTATACTATAGTTTTCTTCCTACAGTATATGTTATACTGAAGAATACTGGTACAGTATAGAAAGTAATGCGCCGGCCGGCACTTGCCGGCCAGCACACACCATAACTAGCTTTAAAGTATACTACTTAACAGCTATAAGGCGGCAGAACGCTGGTTCAAATGCATGAACCGGCCGGCAGTAACTGCCGGCCGGCAACAGCCAATGTCGGCCGGCAATGACTGCCGGCCGGCAACTACACAAGGTAACACCCGGCTGCCGGCCACTGCTCATAGCAACCGGCAGACAAGGGCTTGACAATAGCTGGCCGGCAAAGGTAAACAACCGATGCAGGCCAGCAGCAAAAGAACCAGAGGACTACGACTGACCGGCTGCCGGCCTCATAGGCCGGCAGCCGGGTCGGGTACAGCACTAGAAGAAAACAGAATGGATGCAGGGATAAGAGAGTATACTACCCCCAAGCCCGGCAATCCGAAAGAGTGCATATAAGGAAGGGGAGAATCTAATTCAGGCTTCCTGACCAATGCCGTCTGACTCTACAGGCAGACATGGATGAGGGACCAAGGGAGGTCCGGGCAGCACTCAAAGCAGAAGACCTTTGCCGGCCGGCAGAGTGTGCCGGCCGGCAAGGGACTGAGTCAATTCCACATCCTAACCTATCCTAGGTCCAGGTGTAGAATGACGTACAGTACTGTAGCGACTAGGCCATTACAGAGATAGAGGGGGAAGGGACAAAGAGGGTCCTACCAACCTTGCTTTAGTGAAGAATTACCCGCAGCCAAGAAAACTCATCTTAGCCTAAGGGAGATCCAAGGAGGGAGGCCAGCAATACTTGCCAACCCCCACTGAACCAAAGCAAGGAAGGTGTGGCTACTCCCAGGGAAAGGATCTTATCCTCCCACCGAGAACAGCAACAGGGACTAGTCTGCTAGCTCACAAAAGAAGGAATCATCTCGTACAGAAACCTTCGGCAGTGACCTAAGGAGGCTAAGCCTCCTATGTCTGCGTCAGGCTAGCGAGCGAGACTCTACCCCAAGCCAGACAAACATAGACTCAGACTAAAAACTCTGATGTTCTGTCCCTCTCTGAAGCCAGACTTACTGGAACAGGGAGGTACAGTAACACCCCAGTATAGTTGTATCGAAAGTTAATTCAGATAAACCACTTACGGTTAAGCCCAAGGCTTAAACAGAGGGAAAGGGATTGCATACCTTTTCCGAAGAAAAGAAAGCAACCGGGGAGTATGAGAAAGTATACTAAGGCTCCATAGGCAACTTAGCCTAGGCACCAAGAGCATCGATTACCTAAATCACCGAAACTCACTCGTATACTATCTTGGAAATAATCAATAAAATCTTAAATGTATAAAAAACTGCCTAAAGCTTCAATAAAATTTTAAAACACTCGGAAATCCAAAATCATGCAGGAGAGTACTAGGGCCAAACGACTAGGCTACATGACCTAGCGTAGGCCAGAGTTGGAGAATACTTCGCCGAAACAAAAATACTAAAAGCACGAGAAAGGAAATCCTATGTAACGCTAAATAGCTAAAATTTATTAAAGCAAAACAACCGGGACCGTCGCTCTGGCTAACTAAAACTCATACCTAGCGAGCGACAGCGTCCAGGACGCCTCCGGTAGGCAACGGCTCTTGTAACAACGATTATTACTATTAATCACTTTAAAATTTACCAAGAGCCTACATTTATACATAAAAGAAATGGTACTCAACTTATCAGAGGTAGACGACGTTGGAGAAGCCATGAAAAGATGATTAAATCCAAGATTTTGCGAGAAACACAGGAAAAAACACCGAGTTGTTAAGCTACTCAAAAAGGAATATAGATGGCGCCAGGACCGGCGCAATGCACGCTTACGAAACGGGAGAAGAGAGAGCCTTGGGAACGGCTCCCCCTTTTTCTTTCTCGTTTTCGTTTTCTTGCCAATTGACCCCATCGATGTGTTATCTCTGTTCGGGGTGCAGATTGCCATGTGGCGTGTCAAGAATACGTCCTCTGATATGTCGCGATATCCCTTTCATTAGGGATATTCGCTCCAGGAGTTAGAATTCTGGGTACCTTAAGGTAAATTCTCTGGGAATATTGCCGTAGTTGTAATATACCCTAGGAAGCTACCCTATAGGAACTTCCATCAGGACGACATGGCTTGAGCCCAAAAATGGCCATATGTAAATGCTAAGATGGTATTTCTTTTTGCATAAATTGTTATCTATTGTCAATAATGTTAGGCTTCTATTTCTTTGTGTAAAAATTATATATGGTTTATTATCAAGAAGTTGCTCCTACAAAAATACAAACCATCGTCATTTAACCCTGGATAGGAACACTCCTCGGACACCCCTTTGAGGGTATACTCGGTCGCGCGCAACCCCGACGCAAAAAAAAATTCTTGGAAAATCTCTTTTTGCAGTAACCTCCTTTTTTTTCACCAAAAAAAAATTCAATGAATGCTTAAAACTACTGTAAAGATAAATACTACTCATCTGCAGAGAAACTATTTATTATAAATATTTTAAAAAAATAAGTAGAAAAAAAGACCTTACATAAAAATTCATAAAAAAAAATTACTCCTATTTACAAAAATAATTTTAGGAATTGAATCTTGAATGTTTAGGACACATCTTGCTATATTTTGGAGGAAGACGGACCCATGGAGGTGAAGATCTGAAATGAGAAAAAAGGGTAATTTTTTTTGGCCAAAAAAATGTGTCCAAATTTCATGAATTTTTTTGGGTACCCAAATGAAATAGGAATTGGCTAATTTTTTTAGGAAATAAACATATGTTATCCTTGAATAGAAATATGTAAAAAAAAATCTTCATTATTTTGTAAATTATATTTATATCAGGGCCATATCTAAAGATCATTTTTTGAGTACTTAGAAATTTCGTAAAAAAATACCTATATATAATATATAATATGATATTTATGCAGGTAAAAATATACCAAAATATCACAAATTCTATAGGGAACAAGAATATGTATAGATAGGGCAACTTACGCTTCGGATATGTCCACAAAATGGCCGCCAACCACACTGACTCAGACTCACTAATCTGCCACCTGAAATGTAGGAAGGGTATGTCAATTTCAAGGTGTTATTTACTAATCTAATTATTCTTGGATATGCATAAAAATTGTATGGTGGGTTGTTGGATGATTGACGATTATTTTACGAATATAAAATTAGAATTCTGACCCATCAAAAAATTTTTGAAGGAAATAAAATCGAAAAAAAAGAAAATTGTAAAACAGTGATAATATTTTAGGTAATAAAATTTGATGATATTCAATCTAAAAAGAAGTAAACAAAATTTTCATGTTGTAACTTACAAATAACGCTGCGTTACAGTTTGGACAGACGCTACAGTTTGGACAGAGGACAATCTGGTGGACCAGACAAACAGGACTCTTGCACTGGAGACACGCAGTGTTTGTGCCTGGGGAGCACACAACTCGTAGGCGATATCCCTGAGGAACGTTCGCTTTGGCATTGTCTTGGTGAAGGGCAAGCACGTATAGAGAATATAAGAATTTACCATTATTATATTCAATATCCTGTAAAAGAGAGTCAGAGGCCAGCGTCGTGACTTACGAATAAAACTAGATGTAGAACACATCTGGTTGAATGTGTCTACACCTCCCTTGGTCGCATTATAAAACATCTGAATGTCGGTCTTCCTTTTTTCGACTTCAGACGGATCATGATGCAGGGAACTCAACAGCATCACCTTCTTAGTCCTACTAATTTGCTGACACTGTAGAGTTAGATTGTGTTCGTAATTGAACACTGCCACTGAGTCCTTTGGGGGAAGCACCTTCTCCGTAAGTTCCTTAGGAATATAAGGCTTTTGGCGAATGGTGCCACACAAATGCATGTCCTTATCCAAGAGTGACAAAGCAAGCGGTAGCGTCGTGAAAAAGTTATCCGTCGTCACTGTGCGGCCACTTCTCTGAAAAGGTGCCACAAGATCAGACGTAAAAACTTCTCCAAGCGTCGATCCTCCAGGTATCTGGACAGTGTCCTTCCCCAAGTAGGCAATCGCATTACACATTTAATGCGTATCGGCATCACACGCCAATACAATCTTGATACCATACTTAGAAGAAGGGAAATGGAATTAGTAACTAATAAAGGTAAAAAGATAAAAAAAAATAAAAAAAAATACACAATATACAATTATATTACTAATCAATATAGTAATAATAATAATAAAATAATAATAATAATAAATATATAAGAAAAACATTTACAAATACGAAAGATAAATTATCAGTTATATAAATGAACAAGTTATACATATATAGAGATAGATAGAGATAGAATAGATTATATATTATAATTTAGATACATAAATCATATAGCAAGTTCTTTACTTCACAAAATAGATAGATATATATATATATATATATATATATATATATATATATATATATATATATATATATATATATATATATATATATATATATATATATATATATATATATATATATATATAATTTATTTATATATATATATATATATATATATATATATATATATATATATATATATATATATATATATATATATATATATATATATATATATATATATATATATATATATATATATATATATATATATATATATATATATAAATTATTTTTTATAAATACAAAACAATAATAACATGTGCAAATATAAAAAACAAAGAATTTTACTTACTTAGCAGGCTTATTTGGTATGTACATCTTGAATGGACAGCGCCCCCGGAAAGGGACAAGCTGTTCATCCACAGTCAGATGTGGTCCTGGGTTGTAATTGCTTCGACAATTGGTCACTACGTGATCGAAGAGTTTTCTAATGGGTGAGAGGCGATCCATTTTCACCCTCTCTATTCTGGTGGCCGAATCATAGAACCGAATTACCCTCACCAACAGGGTGAAACGACGCTCTTTCATTGTACATCTGTACAAAGGATTTCCCTCTGTGAGGTTCCACATGTCCCAGGTCGGTGTATAGTTGTCCGACCGCACTGCCGTCATTATTAGGATACCAATAAACGCCTTCAGTTCCCTCAGGTCAATGTCCCTGAAGGCAACGTTGCCCTTATGATGGTAATGACTCCTCAATAGGGCAAGGCGTTCATTAGAATGCAAAACAACCTCGGCTAGCATGCGGTCGCTCAAAAAGAGTGAGAAAATGTCAGACACTTTGCTCGTTCCCAACGTGAGAGAAGTGGGACCCCCAGGCTCAATCCTTGGTGTGAACATATGGGGGAGGGTGGGATTTTGGTCTCTATGGCAAACAGTACCGTCGCGACCTTTCACCGATTCAGCATCTATGTGGGTGATTGCCGTCCCCCTGGCTGCCTGTAGATCCCCCCTTCTCCTCTTTCTGCTTCTCTCCTCCACTGGCGTGAGCTGAGGTGCCGTTACTGGGGGCAGACCACGTGAAGTCGATGGCACAGGACTTGTTATTGTGCTGACTGGGACAACATGAGAACCAGTAGCCCCAACCCCCTCTTCCTCCCCCACATCGTCGTCGGCTTCTCCATCTCCATTCCCTAGGGCCATAATTTCAGGATTTTGGGTCACCTCCTGTACCTCCCTGACCTCCTGCTCCAACTCATCGATATTGACAAATTCATCGTCAGTGACGTCATCGATCTCCAAGTCATCATCGACATCACTATCAAATTGCTCTAAGAGCTGATTTATGGCATCCAAGCCCAATGATTGCCTCCTGCTCGCCATTTTGATAACTGCAAAGAATTAGAAAAAAATAGAAGTACGTATTCGATGAAAAATGGATCACCTACCAATATATCTAAGGCAAAAAACAATGTCATGCATGGGTAGCCAGATCATCTAGAAACACTTTCCAACACTATAAAAATATAAGTTTTACGACACTACTTGCCAATTCCTTACGGTAACATGACTAAGCAAAAAAATGCAAAACAAATAAAAAAGGGCACTCGATGAAAAATAGCAATGTGCTAATGGTGGTCAATTCAGAAAAAAAAAATTCAGCCACGTGCTAGGCAAACCATCAAGGCACATTTTCCGACAAATAAACATCTAAGTGAATCATTACTCTGTGATAGTTCCTTAGTACGTAGTAATTTTGAAAGAAATGGGAAAAAACAAAAAAATGGTAAACACAGGAAAATCGAACACATACCTATATTATTATTAGCCAAGCTTCAACCCTAGTTGGAAAAGTAAGATGCTCCAAGTAAGGGCTCCAACAGGGAAAAATAGCCTAGTGAGGAAAGGAAATAAGGAAATAAATTAATGATGAGAATAAATTAACAATATATCATTCTAAAAACAGTAACAATATATACGCCATATCTGGCTAAAAAAAAAAGATAGGCATGGGTAGCCAGATCATCTAGAAACACTTTCCAACACTATAAAAATATAAGTTTTACGAAAAAACTTGCCAATTCTTTACGGTAACATGACTAAGCAAAAAAATGCAAAACAAATAAAAAAGGGTACTCGCGGAAAAATGGCCAACATTCTAATATACGGCATCTCAGATAAAAAAAAAGACATGCACGTGTTAGCCCAAACATCAAGGCACACTTTCTAACAAATAAACATGAAAAAATTAATACTATATGGCAATTTCTTACTCCGTAGTAAATTTTTACAAATATTGAAAAAAAACAGAAATTGGTAACCGCAGGAAAATACGCCACATACCAATATCTACGGCGTATCTGACAAAAACAAAGTCACGCATGGGTAGCCAGATCATCTAGACACAATTTCCAACACTGAAAAAGCAAAAGTTTTGCGACACTATTTGGCAATTTCTTACGGAAAAATGACTTGGCCAAAACATGCAAAAAACTGAAAAAGAGGCACTCGCGGTAAAATGGTCCTCGTGGTGATGAACGGCATTTCAACTAAAAAAAAAAACCTGCACATGGTAGCCAAACCATTCACCAAAACTTTCCACAACTGATAACCTATACAAGTTGCACCATTCTACGACAATTTCATAATACGTAATAACTTTGATAATTATGCAAACTACCTTAGAAGGGTAAACTCGGTCGCGCTCGACCCCGACGCGTCTCAGAAATCGGGGAAGGAGTACAGCTACAGCGAAGCACGTCTGGACACTACTAGAGCGTGTGGGCAAGTGACCGACTGCAGGTCGATCACCCACAAATTCCGTCATGGGGGTGAGTCACGTGATAAAAACCTCTTTTGTTTTGACGCTCGGGGTCGCGGACAACCCACCGTACCGTTCCAGGGTTAAGTCACCCATGACAACTACACAATTCCTTCTACCCAGTCCTTCTACACACCTAGTTAATTCATTCCAGAGCTCATTCCGCTCTTCTTCACTTTTCTCACTACCTGGCCCATACGCACTGACAAACGCCCAACATTCCCTACCCAACCTAAACCTTACCCACATTAACCTAGATGATATATCCTTCCATTCCACTACTTTACCTATCATCCATTCACTCAGCAATAAAGCCACACCCTCTCTCGCTCTTCCCCTTTCAATCCCAGACACTCTACCAGACATTTCACCAAACATCCCTTCACCCTTTCCTTTCATCTTTGTCTCACACAAGGCCAATACATCCATCCTTCTATTCCTAAACATACTTCCAATCTCACATCTTTTACTCTCTATCGTACTACATCCACGCACATTCAAACACCCCAAAACTAGAGTGCAGGAAGCAGTCACTCTCCCCCCAGCTCCATCTCTTTGTTGATGTCTTGCAGGATTTTATACAGGAGAGGGGGTTCTTCTTGGGAGATTATTTCTAATACCCGTGCAATCCCATTACAAAAAAAAAGTGATCTCTTTCCTTTTTTGGGGAGACACTCCTCATCCAGTAGCCGGTCCCTTGTGAATATTTCCCACTGTCAATGAGCTCAGTTAGGTTAAGTCTTATTTGGTATTTTTTGTTCATGTCTTTCTTGAACTTCCTGTTGTACATATGATAAAAAAATATTATTTCATATTTGTTTTGAAAACTCCCTTGTTGGTAAGATGATGTTGGGATATATCATTGAACTACAAATGATATTTTCTAAATAATATTAAGCGTATGGGAGTGTCTCAACGATGGCTTCACTAGCTGAGTAAGAAGTTTCCATCTTAGTTAACAGACATGTTCCTGGTGACATAAAATGTCTTTCAGTTTTATAACAAAGACTCTCTGAAATAATTACCCGGTGATTCCCTCATCTCTAAGTAATCAGCTTTCTCGTTCTTCTACACCTTTACTTGTTTGAATTATTTGGTGCACATCACACCCACTTTGCTTCACAGATTTCATCAGTCCTAATATCTGCAAATATGGTCATTCTGATTCAAAATGTTCTATACTCTTTGTCAACATCGCTTTCCCACACCTGAAAGATGGTAATTCTATAGCAAGAGACTACCATTTTGCAACACAGGGATAATACTATCTGCAAGTTATTACTGATCACTCTTGTTTACATCAATATATCAGAGAATAATGATCTGTGATTTTCTGGTATTTCCTAAAGGTGTTTTAAAGTCCTGCTACTATTAATATTTCTAATACCTGTTTGAATATCATGTCCTTTTTCTCCTAATAAATAGGTATTCACGTGTACATGAAGTGATATTTAAAATAGATTAAAAACTATGGCTGATTTTCTGATTGAACTGCATTGTGGTAGATTTCTTTGAAGAGTTGGTGCTTGTTGGAGCACGGAACATTATCTCAAGTTTGTTGACACTTGTTCAGTCACGAATTCGTTCAATCAAAAAATTTGCATACGTAAACGCTAAGATGGTATTTCCTTTTGTATAAATTGTTATCTATTGTCAATAGTGTTAGGTTTCTATTTCTTTGTGTAGAAATTATATATGGTTTATTATCAAGAAGTTGCTCCTACAAAAATACAAACCATCGTCATTTAATAGAAGTATTACTTCTGCAAACCTGAATGTCCATCTAAACTTTTAACGAAGTTGGCATGTGGAGGGTAGGCTCCACTTACTAGCCAGGTAGAGCAACTCTCACTTTAACTTCAGCCCCAATTCAGAATGTATGTGGTTCTCTATTATTTTTGTATTTGCTAATATGATTAGGAAACTGTAGCCAATGAGAACATATTCATCCTGTAGTCATTGTAATTGCCCAACAGGGTTGAAGATACAAGTGAACACCTTCTACCAACCCCCGTCTCCCACCTCCCTTACTCACAAATGTGACATAGACGGCTGTTAGTTTTAGTAAAACTAGGTCGTATTTCTAAAAAAGGTTGACATTATTATAATGTGTTCATTCTTTATGTGGTGTCATTTCATTTGTCTTCTTGAATAAAACCTCCGAAAAAAAGGTAGTTGTCCTACATATTTGATACATTGGATCTTTTTGTATGGATTTTTCCAATGCATAGTAGTACCAGATGAATAGCTGCCAATTATTTCTTAAAGTGTTATTGGAAATAAGATTCAATTTCACAGGGACGTGCTGAAGGGTGCAGTTGCATTCATACGTACCAGAGAGATTTAGACTTTGATGAGCGGACCAATCGTCAGACCTTCGATTGAAGAAGTGCACCAAAACCATGTTTTCCGTGCGAATGACAAATGGCCAACATTCTTTGAAGTGGAGGAACCTATGCAATTCCCTCATTTCTTGGTCACATGTGGAGTACCCAAATTCCACACTAGACAGATTCCTACCAAAAAACGCCAAAGGGTGAGGTTACCCTATGACCCCCTGCTTGAGTAATGCAACAATTATATTGTTGCTGCTATCAATGGAGAAAAAGGAAAGATCAGGTAACACACAAAAGCTTAGAGCAGCCATGTTTGATAAGGCATTTTTTGCAGCGCAGAAAGCTGTTATGAATTGCCTTTGAGAGAGACATAGATGGCTCGAGAGTAGCGACGATGGCTGCAAGGAACCAGTAATAATAGTTGACCATGAACAAAAATTCTTGCATTGCTTTGATGGTCGAGGGTGTGGGATGTTCTAAACAGCTGGTACTTTTTCAGGGAAAGGGTGAACTCCTTCAGGAGCGATGCGGTACCCTAAGAAGGATACTTCGGTGACACCAAAGGTACACTTGTCGGACGCCACTGCAAAGTCGTTCTATTGTAGGCAGTCGAGCATGAAACGCAGGTGAAGGAAGTGTTCCTCTTTGAAGGAAGATGACAAAAGTATGTTGCCCTTGTAACATACTCTGAAGTGGAGGTTGACAAAAAAGCCATTCATGAAGCGTTGAAGAGTAGCTGCTTCATGTATTAAGTGGATGGTGATGGTGGTCTTGGGGATGTCTTATGAGTTCATGGACATCTGATAACACCTCTTAAGTAAGTGAAGCATGGATAAAGCCTTTGCTTTGTTGTGAGTAGGAGGTAATTGTGGCAAGGTTTTGTTGGGAGGTAGTTAATCCATTCTGTCTGCTTATTCATGTGCCAGTAATCCCCACATGGGTGCAGGGAATTTTCTTACTACAGGACTATATGTAAGGACAATAGGCATGAGCTTACAGCCTTTTGGCAAAGGTACATTTCTTTCAATTCGGCAAACAATTTTTAGTGACTCCAAAACAATTCCGCAGATGACACTTGACTCTTGCGAACACTGATAGCCCTGTTGTCTTGATATGGTGATCAATACTTTTTTAGTGGGAATGGTGGGCATATTGTGAAATTGAGGACAGAAAACTTCTGAGCGTGATGTGGGGAGACGGGCGTAGATATCCATGGGTGCGCTGATGTGGAGAGTAATTTTGGAGGTTGTGTGTTGAACAGTAGTCGACGAGTAAGAGTCTGTGTTAAGTAACTGTCGGTGAGCAACCTCATCCAGGAGGTGGAAATGGGTTAAGAAATCCACACCAAGGATTGGCAATGGGATGTCAGCAAAGAGAAACTTTAAATTATATTTGGAACTCACAAAATATAAGATAAGGGCTTCTTAACACTGGGTGGAGATCACAGATCGGTTGGCAGCTACTATTTGGACTTTGGTAGGCTTAGACAGACTAAGTTGTCTACCAAAAGTTTCATTCTGTACTTCCATCATGTAAATAGAAAAGAGTGCAGAGAGGGCAGGCCACTGCCAAAAGCCCTGGTCTTCTTGAAAGTCTTTAGGCCACTGACCACTGTTTACACATTTTTACACAGCAACTATGAATTTGGAGTGGTAGTAACATATCCGGGCAATGTGAGTCATTCAGTGGCTAAAAAGGTCACTGGTTGTGGTGTGAGATAGGGGTGGAATATATTGTTGGTGGGTGCCTTTGTCACCACTTCTACACATCGCCGGGTGTGTGTCTGTGTCCTACCACATTCTATCGTATCATATTCATGTCAACTTCAGTTGATGATGAATAGTTTTCCTCTTCATCTAGTTTATGGTATTGATTGAGGTATTGAAGATGGTGAATTGGTTTCCCATAAGTGTGTCGAATTTGGTCACCAGGTCCTTCATGGACAAAATGTTGACATTAGGGACGGCAGCACATGCAGGTTTGGGCAGCCATGGTACCCAAAGGGCCCAAAGTAGATTCACCACATGAGGAGAGCTATTTGTAGCAGGTTGAAAGTGAACTTGATTGTGATTTCTCCGAGTGCAAGCAAAGACTTTCACTTCACAAACTGTTGTGGAGAGAGCTTAAAAATCTTGGTTATATGGACGGCTTGCAATGGTGAGTACTGCTCCAGCATATAAGCATTTGGAGCGTAGTACAATATTGGGTTGTCCCTTTGTTCAAAAAGGAAGTTGTAGATTTCCCCGAGTATATAGTTTGCTTTGGTGATGTAGCTAGTTATGCCCCTTATGTGAAACTGAATCTTGGTGCACTGAAATCAAGTGAATTCCTCCCTACTTCTATGAGTATGGTAGAGAGAGAGAGCTATAAATCAAGGGTGGAATCACCAAACAGTATGGTGCAGCAGTAAGGGGAAAGGCGGGAAGGAGCTGTTCCTTCTGTGGTCTGCAATTTTGTGATTTTGCTGTTAGGTTATATCAGAGAGGTTTTAGGAATGTAACTAAACTTTTTTAACGGATAACGAGCCTGTATACAAGTACTTGCAAGCAAAAACCTCACTAAATTCAAACAAGCTAATACAAGAAAAGGCAAGCTTAATCTACTTCTTTTAAATGTGCAGGGAGAGGGCAAGATATACAAAAAAATAAATAAAACACTGAATGATCGTGTGCGAAACATTTGTGGTATAATGCCCTATATTCCTTAGATTAGTTCCGTCCAAAAAACATATATACAGTTATATAAAACTACATTTTACTCCTACTAATATTTTAGATAGACATTAACTTTTAAACATATAATTCTTATTATATTAATTTTGTATGCTTACTTCATTCATTGCCCTTGTTTTCAACTCACCTATGATACCGATATTTTCATAAATGGGACCTTTCTTTATTTGTTTTAGTTTACTCACTTACATACCATATCTTCCCTTTCAAAACTATGCTCCAAACTCTAACCCTCAGGGAACCTTTCAAAATTACAATCAATCTTATTCTCGACCGTACCGTGCATCCTTGATATTGAATACAATAAATCCTTTTTACATATTCTAACTTGAAATCAAATTCATCTAAATTCTATATTGTCTTAGCAATGTTTGTATTCATACACTCTTTCCTAATATATTATTATTATTATTATTATTATTATTATTATTATTATTATTATTATTATTATTATTATTATTAGCTAAGGAAAAACCCTACTTTGAAAAGTAAGATGCTATAAACCTAACGGGAAAAATAGCAGTCAGGAAATGATAAAAGGAAATAATTAACCGAATGAGAAAAAAATTAAAAATATAATATTTTATAAACTGTAACAACGTCAAAACAGATATATTATATATAAACTATAAAAAGACTTATATCTGCCGGTTCAACATGGAAACATCTGTTGCAAGTTTGAACTTTTGAAGTTGTACCGATTCAACTTACCGATAAAGATCATTCCAAATCATGGTCAAAACAGCAATAAAACTTCTAAAATATTATTAGTATTCAGCCTCATGATTTTGAAGGCAAGGATATTAGAATTAACTGCATGCCTAGTATTACGAACAGGAGGTATCTGTCTTGAAAGATATGAAGGTAAAGGATGATCAGAAATACGAAACATTTTATGCAACATACAGAACCAACTAATTGAACTACGGTGCCAGAGATCAATACCTACATTAATAACAAGAAATTTAATAGACCGTAAGTTTCTGTCCAACAAATTCAGATGAGAATCAGCAGCTAAAGACCAGGAAGGAGAACATTATTCGAAACAATGTAAAATACAAGAATTAAAACAAGTCTCCAGAGTAGATCGATTATTGAAAATATCAAAATAGCTCAAAAACCAGTTTTCTGTGAATTGAAAGATGATACAGAGCTAATATGTTTGTGAAAAGTAAATTTGCTGTTGTGAAACACACCTAAATGTTTATAAGAGTCTTAAAAAAATTATGAAACATTATCAATGGTGAGATCTTTATGTTAAGGAGCCATTGTCCTTGTTCTACTTACAAGAATACTTTGAGTTTAGTTAAGAATAAACTTCAAGCCACCCATCTTGCGCCATGCAATTATTTTAGCTAGATCTCTATTAAGGGATTCAGCAATCCGATATCTACATTCAAGATATGGAATTAATGAAAGTGTGTAGCATTATCTACATACGCAATAAGCTTGTTTTTAGACCAAACCACGTGTCATATGTATAAAGTATGAAAAATAAATGACCAAGAACACGACACTAAAGATTACAAGATATCACATTCCTAAACTGACTAGAGTGTCTATCGACACCAATTTGCGATCTATTACTTGAACATTCAATAATGATGCTAAGAAACTACCCACCCACTCCCAAATGTGCCTTTCTTGACTGGAACAGGTTATAATATACTCAAGCTCTGACCAAGTCTCAGTTACAACCAAACTCTTCTTCAGCACATTGTTGACCACCGGAGTGTTAAACTACCTCCCGTGCCTTACTCCTTGATGATGCTGTCCTCAGACACTGACTGAGCCATTAACGCAACACCTGGGAGACTTTAACCTGGCTCTCAAATGTTGAAGTCATGTTTTGCTTTTAGAGCGTAACCCCGTCAAACACTAAAGCTGAATATGTTCTCGCTACCATCCCTGGTGACACTTCCCTGAAATCTCCAAAGGGCTGTGCAAAGAAGGGGACACCCCATAATGTATGAAGACCTCAAATCATACGTCCTAGAGCAGTACTCGCCATCAGCGACCACCCACATAGCTAAACTTTTTTAGCTCTCAATAACGTTTGGGACTATATGGCTTCATTCTCTCTCAGGGAAATGACGGGTATTGTTCTCCTGCTTCCTAGTGCTGCGTTTTTCGTTGTGAAGTGAATGTACTTCATGCAATTTGTGCAATGTGCTTACACGAACCTGTACGTGTGTCATCCCCAATGTTGATATATTGCTCAAGAAGGTCCTGATGACCAAAGTCAATACCTTATGGACAGCCATTTCAGTGCCTTCTGGACCTCCACCCACGCCTCCATTTCTAAGGAGGTGAACGAACTATTCAACTTTGACCAAAGTTAACTTGGTTGCGGTAGGACACAGTCGCCCACCCTCTGACGTGCCAGAGCAGCAACAAAGCAGCCCACCACCCGTACATACCACCCTTTGTTTACGCCTCAACCACTGACCTAGTCAGTCACTTACTGACACCCATCAGGCGCAGTTAGGCTACTACCACTTTAAATTCAGGGCTGCTACGAAGAAATTCGCGAATCATTGTCAGTGGATAAAAGTGTGTACGTATGCCATAACTGGTGGAGGTGGACTCCCCCTTCACTAATCTTTTCTTTTTACATGACGCAAGTACGGCTGTGTGACCACTCTACAGGACATGACGTAGTATGTCTAAATCTGCCAACCTATTCCTGGTAGCTGCCAACGGATCTGTGATACCTATGCATATTTATAAAACCCTCAGATTAATGATTAGCATCGCCAAATATACTTGGAAGTCTCTCGTTGCTGACGTCAAATTGCCAATCCTCGGAGCGCACTTCCTCTCCCATTTCCACCACCTGGCTGATGTAGCTCACTTACTGTTAGTCAATGAGGATTCATCCTCCTCAACACCTCTCCAACCCATCCCCCCATCCCCTCTCTCCTAGCTTTCCACATCAGCACACCCATGGACACATAATCCCAACTTCTCACATTATACCCAGATGTTTTGCTTTAAGAATTTCGTCAAACAACCATTGTTTCAGCATAATACGGTATTTATAACCATATAGAGATGACGGGTGGCACAGTTTTCACCAGATTCTTATGTCTGTCACCGTATTGATTGACATCTGCTAAACAAATGTTCGTCGAAAGAGTAGAAATGAGCTTTTGCCAAAATGCCTCCAGTCTATCGTCATCAAACTTTCACATAGTCCTGAAGAAAGTTGGCACTCTACTTCCATGTTGGGAATAGAAGCCCCTGAACTGCAGAAAGAACAGGTTCACTGCACTCTCCCATACATCGCCGATGTGACCTCCTACGTGCACAAATCCAAGGTTTTCTCCACGTTCTACATCCTAAAGGGGTATTATCAGGTGCCCATGAACCAAGATGAAATCCCAATACTGCCATAACCACTACATGGGGTACATAGAATTTCGATAGCTCCTTTTGTTGCCTTTGTTATGCTGGGACCACTTTTCAACATCTCAGGGACAGCATCCTAGGGGAACTCTCCTTCTGTGAATGTTACGTGGACGACATGCTTTTGTTCTCTTTTTCCAAAGAGGTACACCTCCTTCATTTATGCACAATGCTCGACCACCTACAACAAAATAGCCTTGTGATACTGCACGACAAGAGCATTTTGGCGCCAACAAAAGTATCATTCTTAGGGTACCACTTCCCTCCTGAAGGAGTTCACATCCTCCATGAGAAGTTGCAGCAATTCAGAACATCCCCAGGGCTTCGACCATGAAAGCACTGCAAGAATTCTTAGGCATGATCAACTATTATCACCGTTTCCTGCCATGAATCACCACATCTTGCCCCCTCTATTGCTTTGTCAAAGGAAAGCAAAGACACCTGAAATGCAGTCCTATTCCAGAAGGGGCCTTCTGCAACGCAATGAAAGCCATATCAATCACTGCTGCTCTTACTTTTCCTGTACCACATGGACCTCTCCTTCTCTTCACCGATGCTAGTGACGTCACTATTGTGGCAGTCCTCAAGCAGATGTTCAACGGCTCTACACGTCCATTGGCCTTCTTCAATAGAAAACTGTTCATGACGGAATCCAGCTACTTCACCTTCGACTGCAAATAGCTGGTAGTGCATTTAGCTGTCCCTAACTTTCCTCCATTTCTTGGAAAGAACGTCATTCATCATTCGCAAGGATCACAAGCTTTGTTTTCATAAAGCCATTAACAGGGAAAATGCAACGTCCGCCTCGTGTATATCTGACCTATCAATAGTGGACATCATCATCAAATCTCCTGGTTATCACTCTTCCTTAGAACAATGCATACAACCCTGCTTTCACCAGTATGGTTGAACGTTATCATCGTACCATCAAAGCAGTGTTGATGTCCCGCTGCAAGCGCTCTGACTGGTTTACCCAGTTTCTCTGGATCCTCCTGGTATTCAGAACCACTCCTAAAGACGCTGTGGATGTCTCGGTTTCTGAAATGGTGTATGGGCACCTGTTGGTTTTCCTTGCCGGAATTCTTCCATCTGAAACCACCTTCCGAAAATCTCCAGCAGGTAAAACAATTTTTTGGGAAAATTTTTCTCCATGCTGTCAAAATTAAAAGTCTCAGCTAAGCAACACACCAACTGATCAGCACTGATGAACATATGTTTTCTGTGTCATGGCTCTAGTAAACCACAGTTAATGTCCCCTTAACAGATCTTTCCCGCTGACCCGCTGTACGCCAAAAGCATTCCTCCTCAACATGCATGGCAAAACTGACTGGGTCGCCATATATAACATAAAACTATCATATCTCCTGTCAGATGATCCGCGTACCTTACGCTTCTTAAAGGCAAGGCGACCTATTTAACATGTATGTCGTCTTTTGGGAGGAGCCATGCACCGCTAATGTATCAAGTATGCTTATATACATGATAACGGTATTTCTTATTTTTTGTGTATTGTTGTTATCGCACTCCCTTTTCAATGATAACCTGTCTATTCATGAATTTTCCTGCACCATTGGGTGTTTGAATATGTGTGAGGTTCTTGACTGGAACAGGTTCTGTAAATACTCATGTTCCGACCAAAGAAAGTTTAGTTGCATTCACAAAAGACTCTCAGTAACAACTTAATAGGTGGCCGGCATATTATATAAGTGATTATAAGTACTCACTATGTATGTATATATATATATATATATATATATATTTATATATATATATATATATATATATATATATATATATATATATATATATATATATATATATATATATATATATATATATATATTTATATTCTTCTTTTTCTTCGTCTAGAGCTTTTCCCGCTATGCAGGGTCGCTATTTATAGAGAGCCGTTTCCAAGTTCTTCTATTTCCGATGTCCTCCATTGTGAGATCTTTCTCCTCCATATCTGCTGTTACACAATCTATACACCTTCTCTTTGGTGTCCCCCTCCTCCTCCTACCTGGAACATCCATATCCAGCATCCTCTTCAAAAAATACTCCTGGTCTCTCCTCATTTCCTGCCCAAACCAGTGTAGTCTCTTTTCTTTGATTTTCTTTGACACCTCTGTAACCTTTGTTGTTCCCCTTACCAAGTCATTCCTAACCTTATCCAGTCTCGTGATCCCAGCCATCCATCTTAACATTCTCATCTCTGCAACATTCATTTTCTTCTCAAAGATCTTTTTCATGGGCCAGGTCTCTGCCCCATATGTCATTGCAGGTCTGACTATAGTTTTATGCTGTTTCCTCCACATATGACCCTATGTACTTGAATTTTTCTATTCTTTTTACTATTTCACACAGCAAATGTATATCATTTAATAGGTTTATACGGGTTGCAATATATGTACTCTGTTTTTGTTCTACTGACTTTTAGCCCTCTGCTCTCCAATTTCTCTCTCCAGCTTCCCGTCAAATTCTTCTCTGGTTTCATCACACAGAACTTTATCATCTCCCAAAAGCATGGTCCATGGTGACTGTTCCCTCACTCTTTCATTAATTACATCTATTACTATATTAAACAAATAGTGGCTTAATGACAACTCCTGGTGGAACTCAACTCCCACTTGAAACGTCTCGGTAAAACCAACACTCGTTCTTATTTGTGTGCAACTCCTTCATATATATCTCTAATCAGTCTAACATATTTCTCTGGTGTTCCCCTCTTTCTCAAACATCTCCATATATCCTGCCGTGGAACTCTATCATAAGCCTTCTCTAAGTCAATAATGTAATTCCTTTTTTTCTTTCTCTATATTTTTCCATCAACCGCCTTAGTGCAAACATTGCATACACCGGGCTTCTGCCTGGCATAAATCCAAAATACTCTTCTCCAATCTTGGTCTCTTCCCTGATCATACGCTCTATAATCCTTTCCCAAAGCTTCATAATATGTGGGAGGAGTTTGATTGCTCTATAATTATTACAATTTTGTACATGCCCCTTTTGTTTGAATATGGGTATTAAAAAGCTATTCCTCTACATTCTGGGCATCATTTCTTTTCGGTGTATCTTTTTCATCAAATCCCATAGCATATCCACTGAAAATTCCCCCCAAGCGTTTCCGGACATCCAATGGGATCTCATCAGGTCTCGTAAATTTTCCTTTTTTCATTTTCCTGAGGGCAACCTTAATTTCTTCTCTCTCTATTCTCTTACTATTTCTAAATTTGTATTTTCATCTGCAATTATAGATGTCGGATTTTCTTCATATAGCAATCTTTCATAATATTACTTCCACCTTAAGTTTTATATCACATGAGCTACACATTACCACTCCATCCTCCTTTTTTATCTGCTTAATTTGGGTAATATCTTTGGTTGCTTTATTTCTTCCTTAAGAAATCATCTAAATGTTATATACATATATATATATATATATATATATATATATATATATATATATATATATATATACATATATATATATATATATATATATATATATATATATATATATATATATATATATATATATATATATATATATATATATATATATATATATATATCTTTATATATATATATATATATATATATATATATATATATATATATATATATATGTATATATTTATATAGAAATAAATATATATATATATATATGTGTGTGTATATATATGTATCTATACTTCACTTTTCATAGTCCTCAGCCATATTGACAGGGTCTTCTAACTATTCTAGTACCTTGTGAAGCCCAGTTTAAAGTTTGATGGACTAATAACTCTTGCGGAGTTAAAAGAGCGTGACCAAACCTTCACCATCTACACATCACCATGATCTCTTCATTTTGCCAGTTACCTTTATCTTGAGCTTTTGAATCAATCCTCCACCATATATCATCTCCTACTTCACTTTTCATTGTCAATAGCAATATAGGCGTGGGTCTTCTAACTCTTCTAGTGCCTTGTGTAGCCCAGTTGAAAGTTTGATGAACTAATCTTTCTTGTGGAATAAAAAGAGAATGACCAAACCATCTCCATCCTCACCTCAGAGATTTTTCGTGGAAATTAAATTGCACTGGATTAATGAATTACCATCATCATCATCAGCTCCTCCTCATACTCCTATTGACACAAAGGTTAGATTTGGCCAGTTTTTCTATCATGAGCTTTTAAATCTATAATTCACCATTCATCATCTCCTACTTCACTTTTCATAGTCCTCAGCAATAATGTCAGGGTCTTCTAACTATTCTAGTACCTTGTGAAGCCCAGTTTAAAGTTTGGTGAACTAATATCTCTTGCGGAGTTAAAAGAGCGTAACCAAACCATCACCCTCTACACCTCACCACAATCTCATCCAAGATGGAATATAGGCGGGAAATATGCAGTTTTTTATTTCTTTTTTTCCTCACAGGCGATCTTGTTTTCATTTGCGTTGACAGATTCATAATGGTTTTGTGTGTCATATATGGGTGCTCCAATTGTTATAAGACAAATATAACTGTTGGTGGTGAAAAGAAAATAGATTTTCTCGTTTCCCAAAATATGCAGAACTATGTAAGAAGTGGGTGAATATATGCAAAGGATATGATGGTATCAATGCCAAATGCACGAATTTGTTCGTCACTTGTCCAAAAACCATAGGCACGAAATGCTCAATTGTTGCCCTAACACTGCCATACTGACACAAAATCTTTATAATAATGTAATCACTATTGGGATTCAGGTAAGAATATCACTAATATCTAGTCACTTTAGTTTCGTTTACTAGGCATATGTTGCACGTAACATTTTGGGCAACTAGGAGAACTGTCTTTGAATAGGCTCACTTAAAAACACCACGAGAATATATGGATATATCAATTATATTCCTCATCCAAGTAAATATTTAGCTACGAAGAGAGAGAGAGAGAGAGAGAGAGAGAGAGAGAGAGAGAGAGAGAGAGAGAGAGAGAGAGAGAGAGAGAGAGAGAGAGAGACAGAGAGAGAGAATTTTACAAAAAAAATGTTGCATGTATAAATACTATTATTAAGCTTCATATTATAATAAAAAATGAATTTTGTTGCTTCGAAATTTTTGAAAAGTTTTCGTCTCGGTAGAACCACGCAATCTAATCAACTTGATTCAAAATAATTTAGTAGACTATGGTTTTCAGGTTGAAGATAAAATCATTACCTCAAAATCTATGTAAAAAATCGTAACTTTATCAGTAAATAATCTCAAAATATCCTACAAACGTTAAACGTTAGAGGTTATGAACGGCAATGTGAGAAAACAGCAGTTCAATTAC
>NW_027168815.1:238642-271142 GCF_036898095.1 Palaemon carinicauda | reverse complement strand
ATGGAAAGTTTTAACTTTCCTTCGTCCTGTAGGAAATTGAATTCGATAGTTAACATCACTTACTTTTTCTTTCACCGTGCAAGGTCCTATATACTTCTGGTTAAAAACCTTACCAGATGTAGGGAGATACACTAGAACCTTGTCTCCGATGTCGAGTTCACGTTTTGCAGCCTTTTTGTCGTAGTTTCTTTTCATCCCTTCTTGTACCATTTCGAGATTCTCATGTGCTACTTTCCATATTTTCTTTATTTTTTCCTTCATTTCTTGTAAAGTGATAGAATCCTTTTCATCTGAAATCAATTGATTTTTTATCACCTCCATGGGCGACCTTACCTGATGGACATATACTAACTGAAAAGGAGAATACCCCAACGATGAATGTACGCTATCACGAACGGCAAATAGCAACATTGGGATGTAGACATCCCATTCCTTTTCATTTTCACAACAGTACGTGCGAAGCATGGTTTTGAAGGTTCGATGAAATCGTTCGACCACTCCTTGGCTCTGTGGGTGATAAGGAGATGATAAGCAATGCTTAATACTCTGACAGGCTAAAAATGATGCAAACTTTTTAGACGTAAAGTTGGTTCCTTGGTCAGTTTGTACTTCTTTTGGCAAACCAACCAGCGAGAAGAACTTATTAAGCGCTTCTATTATCTTATCAGCACTCACAGTTCTTAAAGGAATAGCTTCTGGAAATCTGGTAGCACTACACATAATTGTCAGCAAATACTCGTTGCCTTTACTAGACCTAGGAAGAGGTCCCACACAATCCAAAACCAGTCTTTCAAAGGGTTCACCTGGAACTTCAATGGGTTGCAATAGCACCACTTTAGGGTCATGTTGCGCTTTACCTACTTTTTGACATAAATCACAATTTTTACAATATTCACTACAATCTTTGTGCATCTTAGGCCAATAAAAATACCTCAATAATTTCTCATAAGTTTTGTTTATACCTAAATGACCAGAATAACTACTGTCATGAGCAATACCTAGAACAAAATTCTTATAACTATTTGGAATAATCACTTGTTCTACAACATCATTAACATTTCTACTCTTAAACTTCCTCATTAGGACTCCATCCTTAACAAAGTAACACTTGCCTTCCTTCTCGATATCATTTATATCAACAAGGGCATTATCTCTTATTACCTTCAAATTCTCATCTTCAATTTGAGATTTAACAAATTCTTCCTTATTAACTTTCAGCATTCGCAAAGGAGTACTGACTTTACTTACTTTTATTGTTTCTGGACTGTCTTTAAACAAGTTTTGTAAATCCAAACCGTCGTCATCATTTACCTTTCCTTCGGCACTCTTACTTCTTGTAGTAACTGCACAAGCAGGAAATATGTTTGGAAATGTACATTCAACTTCTGTAATAGATGAAGAATTAGAGGGTTTTTCTGTCAAAATTGGATTACTGCTTCCAAAAACTTTGTCTCCACATAAATCATTTCCAAGAATTAACTCTATTCCCGACACTGGGATTTCTCTCACCAAAGCAATTTTAACAAATCCCGAAATTAACGGAGTTTGCAACTTTACTTCTACTAATGGAGCCGAGAATTCAGGACCAAACCCACGCAGAAGTACATACTCTCCAGTATCCTTCCACTGGTCATACATATTTCTTATCATTACAGACTGTACCGCTCCGGTATCTCTTAACCACCTTACTTTCTTTTTTTCAACACAAGGGAGGTGTAACCAACCTTCTCCCATAAAAGGGTCATACAATTCAGTACCTTTGGATTTGGTACTCTTTTCAGGTAGTGCCATTCTATTTTCTTTTACATTAGTCTCAACATAACCAATATTATTAACATTTTGAACACAATTGTTACCCATTTTGTAACCAATATTCTCATCAACATTACATACATTATTATCAATGCTATTGTTACAGTAACTCTTACCTGGCCTAAGGGGAGAAGCAAACAAACAAGGACTAATGTCACCACATGCTTGCGGTTGATTTAACAATGCAATAGTATTTTCAGGTTTATGATCATCCTTCTTAGAATGTACAGGTTTATCTTTAACTTTATTTACCACTTGAATTGGACGGTTTTCTGTGCGATGTGGACAACTCCTACTGATGTGTCCTGGTTTGCCACAACTGAAGCATACAAAATCTCTAAAGTTTTCGCCTACATTTTGATAACGGGGTGTAAACTGATCATTTCCACTGGATCCTGCTTTTCCAGCACTAACACTAGGACCATAACTATTTTGACTTGCCCCTCTAAAACCTCTATTAAAGGATTTATTATAAACTCCCCCTGATGATACCTGTAAACTCGTAGTCTTACCTTGTGCCTTGTAATTTTGACGCTTTTCCCACACTCTGTTCCTTCCAATTCTAGGAGTGAAGTCAGTATGATACAGCTTATGGGTCAATGCGTAATTATCAGACAATCTAGTGGCTTCAACCACATTATCTACATCACGTTCATCCAAATATGTCTTAATAAGTGGATTAATACCATCCTTAAACTGCTCAAGCAAGATAAGTTCCTGAAGCTTACCGAAATCACCATTAACTTCTCTGGCATTTATCCACCTATCATACCACAGGCGTTGTTCCCGTGCATACTCCATATGAGTGTGACCATCTCTTTTTATCCAGCTTCTGAATTTCTCTCTATACCTCTCAGGCACCCATTCATAAGCTTTCAAAACCTCAGATTTAACTCTCTCATAATCCTTAGAATCATCCAAAGATAAGGCAGCAAATACTTCCCTAGCCTTTCCTCGAAAAGAGGTTTGAACCAACGTGCTCCACGACGTTCTCGGCCATTCACGCTGTTCTGCTACTTTCTCAAATTGTAAAAAAAAAGAATCTACTTCATTCTCAACAAAAATGGGTACACTTTTTACTGCGTTGTCTACCTGAAAAGACTTTAGTGCTACTTTGGATTTTCCTTCTACTTCAATTTTCTTTATCTCTAGTTCTATCCTCTTTTGCTCAACCTCAGCTTCTAATCTTTTAAGTTCGACAGCTCTCTCATTTCCTAATCTAACTATTTGCAAATGAATCTGCATCTGCTCAACACTCATCCCTTCATAAACAAGTTTAGACTTTTTTGGTTTGACTTTAAGTGACTTGGTTTTTTCACGTACGGCTTTGGCACCTTCCTCTTCACTTGTACTATCCTCTGTATTATTATCACTAGCACTTTGCTGGCTATCAGCTTCTTCTTTTTCCCAATTCATTAGTAACAACGCTTCCTTATCAGACAAAATTTCTAAAGTCATTAGCGCCTCACTTACTTTATTTGAGATTTCTTGCTTCCTTGCAGATTCTGATACTTCTACATTATAGTACCTAGCTAGAACAATCCAGTCTATTTTAGTTATACCTTCTAACTTTTCACCACTAGGACTACGTATGAAATCTTTCAAATCAAACATCTTTAATAACCTGCTCAAAATAACACAGCAAGACAAATATAGCGCTAACACTATCACAACTCTCCCCCCTCTTTAAAGTATATGGAAGTGCTAAAAAGCAATTAACGGTTGACAGAATAAGCTAACACCGAGGATAAGTTAATAGGGATACGTTCGGGTTTCGTTCGACAGGCCCCCATGTAACATAAGAAAACATAATCTCTTATACTAAGGATTTACGAGCAGAATATATCAGGAAACAGTGATAACCCATAATAACTTAAAATGTACTTTAATAACAATTAGTAAAGAAATTAAAGTCACAAACAGAACATTAAACCAATTACAAACGCATTACACAATAGCACTTAATCAAGACTACTAATCACTAATTTCTGCAGTTCACCGTATAATACCCAAGTGGCAATGCTTTACATAATCACAACATATAATACACTGTAGTAACATCAAACAGTTAGTGGCAACCAACGTTACATCACACAAAAAAACGTCCGAATGGATAAACAATACATTACCATATATTCCTTAAAAACTTGATACACTTATTATCACTTGTTTGTTGCGACTCCCCGAAAATCACCGTTGTGGGGCTTTATATACTCACTCACGCTAGACATCCATGTACAAAACATAATATTTCGGTACATTATCCTTGGCGACTACTGACTACGCCAAGCGGTACTGCCATCTGTTGGCTAGTGTACACCTTTTTTATGCAAATATAAATTTCCAACCTTTTCTGCAATTTTATACTCAATAAATCATATTCCTTTACAATATATATATATATATATATATATATATATATATATATATATATATATATATATATACATATATGGGATGCTTCTAGCTTTCCCGGTGCCTCCTGTGGCTTCTGATAGAGTTAAAAGCTAGAATCATGGTGAAGAGTAGTAAATTAATGTTTCCTATGAGAAAGTATAAATTATACTACTAAAAGTATCCAATCTTAATGCATGCATAGCAAGGTCAAGAAAATATTCTTGGTACTTTTCCTTCTCAGGTAAAATCACAGAAAATACCCGGTCAATCCTGTTGGAATTCCCTTATTTTCCAATATTTGTTGAATGTTATTGGTACTTCATCATACTGTTCATAGTACTGTATTGTAATTAACTCCCCAGTGCTTGGGAGTCTTCCAATGAAGTACAAAACAAAAATACTGGGTAGTCCTTTTAAATTACAATTCTTGGTAATTTTGCCTGGTCTGATGAACCATGAAAGTTCTAGCGCAAAATTTCTCTCTAGAGGTTATAGGGAGCAATTCTTTTTCATCTTTGCAAAATTTTTATCGGTGTCCCTTCTTAGAATGAGTTTCTTCATCATCAAGAAGAACACTATTACTTGCAACATATTTATGTGAAAGGCAGTAAACTAAGGGGACCATTTTCTGAACACAAAGGTGTCCTCTAAATATTCACCATGATCAGAGAACTCGCTTGTAATGAACTGAGATATGATCACGATTGTCCTGAAACCCCTTCCAAGCTTCAATTCCTCACAGCCACTTGAGATCTTTTTTGGTTTACCTCTGTGTCAACTACGGTATAGCGGAATGTGTTGGCGCCTCCCTTAATGAAACCTATAAACTGAAGGTTAAGGGTATTTTATAAGTAAAAATATAAAATTATGGTACTTACATATATAAAACAGTTAAATTGAGTATCCCTTCCTCTCTTTCACCTTCTTGAGACGTCCTGGGTCTGTAAGTGCAAGGTTTTGGAGGGTTGTTTCAAGAATGGAGGCCCAAAGCTGGCGGATAGCAGATTCCAAACGTGGAACTGAAGAGGTGTCCATGTCACGCAACTCTATTTTATTAACCCCCAAAGATTTTTTATGGGGTTAATATCAGGATTATTACCTGGCCAGCCTTTGAAATAGTTCACCTCAGAGTCCCTTAATCAGTCTGTTACAAGTTTGGCCGTGTGAGCGGGAGCCCCATCCTGCATAAAAACTTCTGCCTTGGTCTGCTCGAAAGTCAGGAAGATTGTCTGCCAATAACACCAGATAGTTGTACTGGTTCACATTTCCATTAGCAGGAAGTACAATTAGCTTCCCAACACCATAAAAAGTAAACACGGCCCAAACCATAAGAGAGGCAAGGTGCTTCAGGATCTTTTTTGTGAAGCAAGGTTTCAAGGTGTCATCACCTGGCTTGTGGTAAACCTTGGCAGCTGGGGTGCCAGACACCGTGAATGTTGATTTGTCACTCTAAAAAAACTGGTTTCCACTGCTCATTGGTCCAAGTTAAATATTTCTTGGCAAATTTTACACGATTATCAACTTGCCAACACGTAATCCAAGAAGTAGTGTGGGCATGATAAATTTTATATATCAGTCGTCTTTCAGTAACTGCTGGATCAACCTGATAGTCACATCACCAAGGAGATATGGGTTCTTTTACTGTAAAAGTCTTGCTGTTAAGAGAAGATCATTCCTTACTTGTCTATCAATATTTTTTCTGGTCCTTAAAGTCATCTTACGTGGTCTACCAGGCTTTGGCAAAGGGGCAGGAAGTCAAGCCTCCCCAGATTCACGATAGCGCTTGATCAAGTGCTGCACTTTTTGTAGCTTCAAACCAGTGAGACTCGACATTTCCGGCAATTTATGGTTTGCTTTGAACAATATTACTATTTTAATGTGTTTGTTCTTATCCAGGGTCTGTTTGGGCATGATAAGGGTTATATGTAAGGCAAAATTGGAGGGTAACACGAACCCAAAAGGGGACAAAAAGTGGGACACAAAAGACACAATGCAGATCGCCACAAAAAACCACGTGCGACTAAGGTAAACAAAGCGTATGATAAAGTCTCCCCAATAGTGACACTACGTCCAGAGAAAACGTCGTCTCGTACCACCATTTTTAGTGGGGAGTTGTGAGAATTCAATACTTTTCGAGAGAAGATGTGACCATTGGCGTTAAGAGTCAATATATTCCACCCAGAATGATGAAAGACTAAAACCCTCTCCAGTTGCCTCCTGATGGAAAGAATCTGACAGTCCTAATGATTCTTTGCAGATATTTCTCTAATAGCCATAGTCTGGCTATCATTATGATCCATTGGATACACACCTACCTAAATACTAATCTTTATAATAACATTGATATGTTCAGGAATACCGCTTTACTATACATGTGTACCAACTGTATATCACACAATTGTACATAATTCCTTTTGTATATATTATGCTTGTATCTGCGCTCTTCCCTCGCACTAAAAAGAACCTGAATGATCATGTCTCCGTTTTGCTCTGTAACATTGTCTGTCTCTCGAACAGGTCATGTCCTGTTGCCTTGAGGTTTTGTATATAAAGAAGCGTGTTCCTTAATAAACAACTCAGTTGATTGCATCCTGCCTTTGAGTTTCACTCTCACTCGGCGCTGTCACATTGGTGACCCCGGAAGTCGACTCGCTCCCACTGCCTTCCACCCCCCACCTCCCTCGCCCCTCCATCGTTGGTACTATGACGGAGACGGACTCTCCTACGGCAGTTGGCGCTGCGGCCGACCCACTGAAACTTTCACCGTTCGCCACCGTAGAAGCGTTTGCTTGGTTTCAACGCGCAGAAGTCCACTTCCGTATCAGGGGCGTGACTCGCTCAACCACCAAAGTGGATTATGTTCTCGCGGCGATACCCGAGGACACCTTCCCAGAAGTATCCGACTGGCTTTGTGAACAAGGAGACACCCCAATAGCGTATGACGCCCTCAAAACATATCTTCTGCAGCAGTACTCGCAGTCGCCAGCCGCCCGTATAGCAAAGCTTTTACAGCTCTCGCAACAACCGTTGGGGGACCAAAGGGTTTCGCTTGCCCTCAGGGAAATGACCAGTATCGCTCGCCTTCAACCTGCCGCAGACGGCTCTCCTCGTGAGGTGAACCTACTTCGTGCCCTTTGGATACGCCGTTTACCCGAACCTGTACGCGCTGCCATACCCGATGTCGATAGTTTACCCATAAAGGACTTGATGACCAAAGCCGACGCCCTTATGGACAGCCACTTCAAGACCTCCATTAACGCCTCCACCCCTGACGACGAGGATGCCTATTCAACGTCAACCGAAGCTGACATGAATGCTGTAGGACATACACGCCTACCCCGTGACGTGCCGAAGCGGCGACAAAGCCGCCCACCACCCATCAATCGCTCACGCCCCAACGAATGACTTCTACAGCCACTTACTACCTCCCATCCGCCGCAGTTTTGCTACTACCACTTCAGATTCGGGGCAACCGCGAAGAAATGTGCCAAGGATTGTCAGTGGCCAAAAAACGTGTAAGTAGGCCATCGCTTGTGGCGGTGGCCTCCCATGTTTCTAATCTTTTCTTTTTACAGGATGCAGGAACGGGCGTGCAATTTTTGGTAGACACAGGTGCTTGTCGTTCTCTTTTGCCAAGGAAACTCTTCAAGGCACGACGTAGTCTGTCTACATCTGCCGACGTCTGCTTAGTAGCTGCCAACGGATCTGCGATACCCACCTACGGTTCTGAGAACCTCCCATTATCGTTCGGAAACGGTAAATTCAATTGGAAGTTTCTCGTTGCTGACGTCACAATGCCAATCCTCGGTGCGGATTTCCTCTCTCATTTCCACCTTCTGGTCGATGTCGGCCACCGCAGACTCTTACTTGTCGACACCTCTTCAACCCGCCCCCTCTAACCTCGCTCTCCACATCAGCGCACCCACGGATGCCTACGCCCACCTCCTCACGTCGTACCCGGAAGTTTTCCGTCCAGAACTTCGCCAAACGCCCACGGTTCCTGCCAAGCACGGTATTTATCACCATATCAAGACGATGGGACCCCCAGTCTTCGCAAAATTCAGACGTCTGGCACCGGAACGATTGGCAGCCGCCAAACAGACGTTCGCCGAAATGGAGAAAATGGGCCTTTGCCAAAAGGCCTCCAGCCCATGGTCGTCACCCTTACACATCGTTCTGAAGAAACACGGCTCCCTCCGTCCGTGCGGGGATTACAGGCGCCTGAACATGCAAACAGAACCGGATCACTACCCCCTCCCAAACATTGCCGACGTGACCTCCTACCTGTACAAAGCGAAGGTTTTCTCTACGCTCGAACTCCTGAAGGGGTGTTATCAGGTGCCTATGAACCCAGAAGACATCCCCAAGACCGCCATCACCACTCCGTTTGGTACATACACCTTCAATTACTCCTGTTTTGGCCTTCGTAATGCTGGGGCAACGTTTCAACGTCTCATGGATGGCATCTTAGGGGAACTCCCTTTCTGTGTATGTTATGTGGACGACATACTTGTGTTCTCCTCCTCAAAAGAGGAACACCTCCGTCACCTGCGCATCGTGCTCGACCGCCTGCAACAAAACGGCCTTGTAGTCCGGTACGACAAGTGTACCTTTGGCGCCAACGAAGTATTGTTCTTAGGGCACCGCATCACTCCTGAAGGTGTCCACCCCCTCCCTGAGAAGGTAGCAGCCGTTCAGAACTTCCCCGTGCCCTCGACCGTCAAAGCTCTGCAGGAATTCTTGGGCATGATCAACTATTATCACCGTTTTCTGCCAGCCATTGCCGCCACTCTTGCTCCCCTCTACGCCTCCCTTAAGGGCAAGCCGAAGGACCTGAAGTGGGGTCCCCTTCAAGAAGCAGCCTTCTGCAATGCAAAGAAGGCCCTATCAACAGCTGCGGCTCTCACTTTTCCTATCCCACACGCCCCTCTCCTTCTCTCCACCGATGCCAGCGACGTCGCTATTGGTGCAGTACTCGATCAGGTGGTCAAAGGCTCGCCCCGCCTTTTGGCCTTCTTCAGCAGAAAACTGTCCAAGGCAGAATCGGGTTATTCTACCTTCGATCGAGAATTGCTGGCGGTGCACTTGGCTGTCCGTCACTTTCGCCATTTCTTAGAAGGTACGCCCTTCGTCATTCGCACGGACCACATGCCTCTGGTGCACGCCTTCACTCGACAGTCTGACGCCTGGTCCGCCCGTCAACGCCGACATCTCTCCGCCGTGGCTGAATACAATTGCACCCTCCAATACGTCCCTGGGAAAATGAAGTCCGTTGCCGATGCCCTGTCAAGAAACACGTGGCTGCCGTTCAGCTGGGATTGGATTACAATGCCCTGGCTGAAGCCCAACGACAGGATCCAGAGCATCAAGCTTGTAGGACATCCTGCACGTCCCTCCGTTGGGAAGACTTTCCCCTTGAAGACTCCAACACCACCCTCCTCTGTGACGTCAGTACTGGTAGACCGCGACCTTGGATTCCTGCTCCCATGCGCCGACAGGTTTTTGATTTCATTCACGTCCTTTCACATCCCTCGTGCCGTTCTACTGCACAGCTGCTGAAAGCAAAGTTCATTTGGCACGGCATTTCTAAGAATGCTAAGGATTGGGTCCGCGCCTGTACTTCTTGCCAAACTTCCAAAGTACATCGACACACGGATTCAGGAGTGGGCACCTTTCCTCAACCTCAGCGTCGTTTCGCACACATTCACGTCGACGTTGTAGGCCCCCTACCCACATCACAAGGACATCGTTACCTGTTTACCGTCATCGACCGCTCCACTCGTTGGCCTGAAGCCATTCCCATGGAAACTGCAACGTCCGCCTCATGTACATCTGCCTTACTCTGTGGATGGATTTCAAGATTCGGTATCCCTGAGCATATTACTTCTGACAGGGGAACCACTTTCACCTCTCAATTGTGGACGTCATTAGCGAATCTCCTGGGCATCACCCTACATCAGACAAAGGCCTACAACCCCGCTGCCAATGGAATGGTTGAACGTTTTCATCGCACCCCCAAAGCAGCTTCGATGTCCCGCTGCAAGGATTACAACTGGTTTACTCAGCTTCCCTGGGTCCTCCTGGGACTAAGGACCACTCCTAAAGACGCCCTCGACGTCTCGGCAGCTGAAATGGTGTATGGTCGTCCCTGCCGAATTTTTTCCTTTTACAACCTCCTCCGACGATCTCCAGCGCATACGTCACGTCGTGGGAAAATTTACTCCGTGCCGCCAGACTTACAAGCCCCCAGCGAAGCATCACATACCAACGGACTTGCACTCTGCAACGCACGTCTTTCTGCGCAACGACATCAGCAAGTCACCACTAACGCCCCCTTACACGGGCCCTTTCCTTGTGATCCGACGCAGTCCGAAAGTATTCCTCCTAAACATTCGGGGCAAAGAAGACTGGGTCTCCATTGATCGTCTAAAACCTGCTTATCTCCTGCCAGATGACCCGCCTACAGTTCGCCTCTCTAGATCAGGGCGCCCTATTTAACATGTACAGTATGTCATTTTTAGGGGGGAGCCATGTACCAACCGTATGTCACACAATTGTACATAATTCCTTTTGTATATATTATGCTTGTATCTGCGCTCTTCCCTCGCACTAAAAAGAACCTGAATGATCATGTCTCCGTTTTGCTCTGTAACTTTGTCTGTCTCTCGAACAGGTCATGTCCTGTTGCCTTGAGGTTTTGTATATAAAGAAGCGTGTTCCTTATTAAACAACTCAGTTGATTGCATCCTGCCTTTGAGTTCACACCCTTACTCGGCGCTGTCACACATGTTTCAAACACACTTGTATATTTTAACTAATATTTTTTTTTTGCACCTCTCAATCTTCCTCGCACTGAGAAACGTGTTTTAACTGTTAAAAGTCACCCACTTAATAATATGTTCAACACGATCTACTAAGTACCACCTTCAATGGGATAGTACATTCATGACTAAATATGTGTTTCACGTCATCAGTCCCATAGTAATATGTTTACTCCTATGGCACTTATAGGAAAAGCATTTGGCATCTTTTTTCTGAAGGTCTTTCGACGTTAGACAACTGGTACTGTCTGGTTTCCTTCCATTGCGCTACGGGCGTTAGTTCATAAAGCGTAATTTATTTTGCTTTTTCATAATGGGCTGCCTAAATAGGAGATATATCTCCTAAGCTGAAATAAGTAAAATAATAGATGAGGAATCTCATAATGATAACAAAAGAATATTGATGCATAGATGTATGACATTCTTCACTTCCAGGGCAGATGCAGAATTTATTAAAAGGTAGGTGGTGGCGTCAGAACTATGAAAGTATGATAAATACGAGCAAGATAATTTCTGAGAAATCCCTGAAGAGCACAGCCACGCTGGATTTGTATGTCCTTTAATAACAAAATATTTCAGGTCCTACTACTGGACAGAAATCTAAAATTATGAAAATACTACCAGTCAAAATCAATTTTGGTTTGGTGTTTTCCCAAATTTGAGGAACATGGTAGTAAGGATTTTTCTACGGTGCTATTCACCTCATATCTAACAACAGACACCTTATTTGATATTTATTGTGTAAATTATAGCATATTGAGATAAAGTAATTGCCCAAAGGAGAGCATGAAACATAAATTAAATCAGGTTTTCTTTAACAATTAACAATTTACCTTTACTTGTATTTCTCATTAATTTATCCGGACATTGAATCCTATACTTCTGGATATTATTAAGGATCATATATGACTTCACCGATATAAAACAATATTATATTGTTTTGCGCAGATTTAGTGTTTGTTAAATTTCACAAGGATATTATAGGACAAATTTTCAAACTTTGTCATAAAAAGATTTATGTTACTGTGAAACAGCATTTTTTGTAAGAATTAGGAGACAAGACTGATATGTATCATCAAGTAAATTACTGAAAACTTTCCTAAAAACTGGATATCTCTCTGTCTTTTCTTCTATGTGAATTCAATTCCAATTGTTACTCTGACAGTAGAATGTTGTTGAAGAATTTCCTAGAATAAGCTTCGATGATCTCACCAGCAAGTTGGACGTTGTACTAGATTTCCATAAGAGTGAGGGCTGAGAGTCAGTAGATGGTCATTCTATTCGTGAGGTGTGTCTTCAACAATCTGATAACACACAAGGATCAACAATGCACATGTGTTTGTCCAAGCATTTGCATCTGTGTACGGCAACATGTCCATGAGTGAGTCTGGAATTGTTCTTTTAAAGGATCACCACATCATTTCTCATCATCTGAGTTCATTGCAGAGTGACAGCCAACTTGGCAGGTCATAATTCCAGTGCAGTAACTGCGTGGGGATTTCTTCAAACAAACTGAAATGTCGTGTTGCAAGTATTGTTACCAGATGCCGAATGCTAGAAATTGGCCGACATTCTTCTGCTGAAAACCTATCCTTCAGCTGTTGGAGAATGTCATCAACGAGCAGGATTGCCATTTTGCACTTTTAGTAGTCAAGTGGTGTGGTTGCCTCAGTGTTACTTGGATGCCGTTTAATTTGAGCTGTGAGTGGCATGGTTTCAGTTGATTCAACTTGCTCAGCAATGTCTTTCACATCATTGTTGTTCCACTGCTGAAACTCAACATCAATGTTATCTCTGAGTCTTGGAAATCTTGTGTGATACTGTCAACTATGTGATATGCTGTGTGAATGCCCAGTTCATGCTTTTGCAAGATTTGATGACAGAGATTTAATGTAATCAAAGCTGTTTCTCAAAGTGACAAATGCTACCACATGTTCAAAATTCTGCATGCTAGTTTTGATTCCCTTGGATTTATCATGGTTTCTTTGCCCCAGTTCCAGGGTTCCTGGCTCTATTTGTGGTAACAAGATGGATTCAAAAAAGCCTCTAAGCAAATTACAACACAGTTATAGAATATCTGGAACAATTAAAGATTCAACCCACCGAGTTTTGCAAAGGCCATTCAGTTTGTGATGTTTAGCTTGAGGGCAGTAATTATGTAGCACAGATTCCAAGAATTTTTTAAATTTCTGTGATTTATCAAAAAAAAAAAAAAAAAAAAAATACAGAATCAATCAGGTTAATAATGTTTTGTTTTTGTGGTAGTTCACTGCTTCTGTCAATATCAATATTCAACACATGGGCCCAACAATGACTGTAGGGGGCTCTTGGAGAAACTTCCTTTATATGCCAATGAACTCATGGGAATTCAGATAACATGACCCAGCGTCAAGACCTCTATCAATGTGTACATTCATGACAAAGAGAACATCTATTCAACACCGACAGAGGCCAACGTGAATGTGGTAATACACTGATGCCTGCCTTGAGATACACCAGAGAGGTGTCAGAGCGGTGTCAGAGCTTCTCGCTCACTCCCAAATCAACAACCTTTCGATTCACTTACTGATGCACATCAATCGTAGTTCTTCTAATACCTTTGCGGATTCTGGGCTGCTATGAGGGATATGTGCTCATGGTTGTCTGTCGACAAAAAATGTGTAAATAAGCTATTGCTTGTGGCAGTGGCCTCTACTCTCAGAAATTCTTTCCTTTTACTTGATGCAGTTAACAGTTTTTCGACTTTGGTACACAGTGGTGATTGCTCCTTGCTTTATCAAGGTCCCTCTCCAGGACCCAACGAGGTAATTCTAAGCCTGTTGAAGTCTGCCCTGTAGCTGCCAATGCATCAAAGATCACCAACGATGTCTACGAGACACTCACACTATTGTTTGGGATTACCAAATGCCAATGGAAATTCCTAGGTGCCAACGTGATATTGCCGCCACTTGGTGTGGATTTCCTTGCACAATATCACCCCCTGTCGGTTGAGGGGCATTGATGATTATTAAACGGTGACTCGTACTTGTCAACACCTCTTTAACCGGCCGCCTCAAACCTCTAACTTGACATCAGAGAATCCCTGAATGCTTATACCCACCTCCTCACGAAGTACCCGGAAGTCTTCAGTCATGAATATTGCCTAACACCTATGGTTTCCGCCAAGCACGATATATATCAACATATCAAGAGGAGAGGGATCGCAGTCTTTGCCAGATTCAGGGATCTGGCACTGGATCCTTTGGCAACTGGTGAAAAAACGTTCACCAGCATAGAGAAATGGGCCTTTGCAAAACTTCCCAAACTCATGGTCATCGCTCTTACTCATAATTCTGAAGAAAGATTGCTCCCTACTCCTTTATGTGGATTAAAGGCGTCTGAACATGCATAAAGAACCGGATCAATAACATTTCCCAAATATTGCTGATGTTACCTCCTACTTGCACAAAGCTAAGGTTTCCTCCACACTCAACCTCCTAAAGGGGTAAAATCAGGTGGCCTACAACCCTGAAGAAATAATGAAGACAACCACCAACACCCCCTTTACTTCCTACACCTTCAACTACTTGTATTTTGGCCACCACGATGCTGCGGCCACTTTTCAACACCTCTTGTTTGGCAAACTCTGGGACCTTACCTTTTGTGTATGTTACTTGGATGACTTACTTCTGTTCTCTTCCTTCAAAGAGGAGTACCTCTAACACTTACTTATCATTTTTGACCACATACAAAAAAAAAACAAAAAACTACTTACTGTCCGTTATGACTAGTGTTCCTTTGGCGTCCATGAAGTATCGTTCTTAGGGCAGTTAATCCATTCTGTCTGCTTGTCCATTTGCCAATAATCCCCACACAGGTGCAGGGAGTTTTCTTTCTGTAGGACGATATGTAAAGAGAGTAAGCATGATCTTGAAGCCTTTTAGCAAAGTTAGATATCTTTCATTTCGGCAAAAATTTATTAGTTATTGCAAAACAATTCGGCAAATGACACTTGACTCTGGTGAACACTGATGGCCCTGTGTTCTTGATATAGTGATCAATACTTTGTTTAGTGGGAATGGTGGACATATTGTGAAATTTAGGACAGAACACTTCTGAGTATGATGTGAGGAGGTGGGCGAAGGCATCCGTGGGTGAGCTGATGTGGAGAGTAATTTTGTAGGCTGTGTGTTGAAGAGATGTCGACGAGTAAGAGTGTGTGTTGGCTAACTGTCGTTGAAAAACCTCATCCAAGAGGTGGAAATGGGTGAGTAAATCCACAACAAAGATTGGCAATGGGGCATCAGCAAAGAGAAACTATAAATTATATTTGCCACTCACAAAATATAACATAAGAGCCTCTTAACACGGGGTGGAGATCACAGATCGTTTGGCAGCTACTATTTGGACTTTGGTAGGCTTAGACTGACTAAGTTTTCTCATGTAGAGAACAGCAATTACCGGTGTCTACCAAAAGTTTCTTGCTGTACTTCCATCATGTAAATAGAAAAGAGTACATAGATGGGAGGCCACTCCCACAAGCCCTGGTCTTCTTAAAAGTCTTTAGGTCACTGACCACTGTTTGCACATTTTTACAAAGTAACTATGAATTTGGGGTGGTGATAACATATCCGCGGTCGATGTGCATCATAAGGTGGCCGGAGAGGTTACTGGTTGTGGTGTGAAATAGTTGTGAAACATTTTGGTGGTGGGCGCCTTTGTAACCACTTCTGCATATCGCGGGGTGTGTGTCTGTGCCCTACTACATTCTGTCGTACCGCATTCATGTAAACTTCAGGTGATGTTGAATAGTTGTCCTCTTCATCTTATTTAGGGTATTGATTGAGGTATTGAAGATGGTGAATTGTTTTTCCATAAGTGAGTTGAATTTTGTCACCAGATCCTTCATGGTCAAAATGTTAACATTAGGGATGGCAGCACATACAAGTTAGGGCAGGCGTCATACCCAAAGGGCACAAAGTAGTTTCACCACCCTATGAGAGCTATTTGCGGCAGGTTGAAAGCAAACGACATCGTCATTTCCCTGAGGGCAAGCAAAGACTTTTAGTTCTCAAAATGTTGTAGAGAGAGCTTAAAAATCTTGGTTATATGGGCGGCTGGCAATGGTGAGTACTGCTCCAGGACAAGTTTTTGGGGTGTAGTACGATATTGGTGTGTGTCTTTGCTCACAAAGGGAATCGTAGATTTCCCAAAAAGTGTTGTTGGTGATACCCCCAAGTATATAGTCTGCTTTGGTGATGTAGCTAGTTATGCCCCTATGTGAAACTGAATTTTGCTGCACTGAAATCAAGCGAATTCCTCCCTAATGCTAAGACTATGTCACAGAGAGAGAGAGAGATAAATCAGGAGCGGAATCACCAAACAGTATGGAGCAGCAGTAAGGGGAAAGGCAGAAGGAAGCTGTTCCTTCTGTGGTCAGCAATTGTGCGATTGGGATGTTAATTCATATCAGAGAGGCTTTAGAAATGAAACTGTACTTTTTTCAAACATATAAAGAGGATATATATAATTTCTTGCAAGCAAGAACCTCACTAAACTCAAACAAGCTAATACATGAAATTCCCTATATTCAATAGGTTGGTTCTGTCCAGAATACATATATACAGTTACATAATACTATATTCTTACCCCTATTAATATTTTAGATGGACATTCACTTTTAAACATACGATTCTTTTTATATAAATTCCCTATCCTTATTTCATTCATTGCCAATGTTTTCAGCTCTTTTATGATACCAAGATTGTCGTAGATAGGACCTTCCTTTATTTTTTTTTATCCACTCTAAAATCAGTTACAAAGCATATCTTCTCTTTCAAAACTATGCTTCCAACCTAAAACTTCAGGGAACCTTTAGGAATTACAATCAGTCTTATCCTCTACCTTACTATGAATCATTGATATTGTCATGCATTCTTTCCTAGTATTATTATTATTATTATTATTATTATTATTATTATTATTATTATTATCATTATTATTAATATAATTTAGCTAAGGAAAAACCCTACTTCGAAAGGCAACATACTATGAGCACAATGACTTCAATGGGAAAAATAGCAGAGTGAGGAAATGATATAAGGAAAGTATTATTCGAATGAGAAAAAAATAACAATAAAATATTTTATAAACTATAACAACATCAAAACAGATATGTCATATGTAAACTATGAAAAGACTTATGTGAACCTGATCAGCATGAAAACATTTGCTGTAAATTTGAACTTTTGAAGTTCTACCGATTCAACTTCCCGATTAAGAAGATCATACCAAATCTTGGTTACAGCTGTAATAAATTTTCTATATTATTAGTATTCAGCCTCATGATTTTGAAGGCATGGCTATTAGATTGATTGATTTAAAGTTTTCAGGCAGTGGCTGTTAGAATTAACTGCATGCCTAGTATTACGAACAAGAGCGATCTGTCCAGAAAGATTTGAACGTAAAGGATAATCAGAATTAGGAAAAAAAATTATGAAACATACATAACCAACTAATTGAACTACGGTGCCAGATATCAATATCTAGATTAAGAACGAGAATTTTGATACCCCGTAAGTTCTTGTCCAACAAAATGAGATGAGAATCAGCAGCTGAAGACCAGGAAGGAGAACAATACTCTAAACAATGTATAATGTAAGATTTAAAACAAGTCTCCCGATTAGATCGATTATCAAAAATATTAAAATACCCCAGAAGCCAATTTTTTGTTCAATCAAAGATGATACAGAGCTAATATGTTTCTGAATGGTAAATTTGCTGTTGTGAATCACACCTAATATTTTATAAGTCATACAGAGTTTAAGAAACATTATCAATGCTGAGATCTGATGGTTCAGGAGCCATTGTCCTTTATCTAAGTACAGGCATATTTTGAGTTTTGTTAGGATTAAACTTCATGCCCCATAACTTGCACCATGCACTTATTTTAGCTAGATCTCTATTAAGGGATTCAGCAATCTGATATCTACATTCAAGAGATGGAATCAAAGAAAAGAGTATAGCATTATCTTCATATGCAAGTAGCTTGTTTTTTAGACCAAACCACGTGTCATGTGTATAAAGTATGAAAAATAAAGGACCAAGAACACCACACTGAGGATTACAAGATATCACATTCCTATACTCACTATGGTGCCCACCAACACCAATTTGCGATCTATTTCTTAAACATTCAATAATTATACTAAGAAACGACCCACCCACTCCCAAATGTGCCCTTCTTGACTGGAACAGGTTATATAAATAATCAAGCTCTGACCAAATAAAGTTCGGTTACATTTACGAGTCTCTCAGTTATGACCTAACTGCTCGTCGGCACATTGTTGACCACCGGAGTATTAAACTACCTCCTAAGCCTTACTCCTTGGTGATGCTGTCCTCAGACACTGACTCAGCTATTAACGACACCCCTGGGAAACTTTAACCTGGTTCCCATTTGCTGGAGTTCAGTTTTGCTTAAAGGGCGTAACCCTGTCAAACACTAAAGCTGAATATGTTCTTGCGACCATCCCTGGCTACAGTTTCCTAAAATCTCCAATTTGCTTTGAAGAAGCGGAAACCATATAATGTATGAAGACTTCAAATCAGCGGCCACCAACATAGCAAAACTTTTCTAGCTCTCTTAATAACCTTGGGGACTATAAGGCTTTGTTTTTTCTCAGGGAAATGACCAGTATTGTTCACCTGTTTCCTGCTGCTGCGTTTCTCGTTGTGTATTGAATGTACTTCGTGTACTTTGGGCAAAGTACCTACACGAACCTATGCGTGTGTCATCCCCAATATCGATATGTTGCCCATGAAGGTAATGATGACTAAAGTCAATGCCTTATGGACAGTCACTTGAGTTCCTTCTGGACCTCCACCAACGCGTCCATTTCTAATGAGGTAAACAGCCATTAAACTTTGACCGAAGTTTACATGGTTGCGGTAGGACACAGTGGCCATGCCCTGACATGCCAGAGTGGTGAAAAAGCCGCCCGCCACCCATACATACCACCTCTCTCATACGCTCCAACCACAGACCTGTTCAGTCACTTACCGACACCCATCAGCCACAGTTAGGCTACTGCCACTTCAAATTCAGGGCTGCTGCAAAGAGATTTGCGAATAGTTGTTAGTGGATAAAACCTTGTAAGTATGCCATAACTAGTGGCGATGGCCTCCCCTGTCAATAATCTTTTCCTTTTACATGACGCAGGTAGGGCCGTGTGATTCTTGATGCCCACGGATGCTTACGGTTCTTTTATGCCAAGACTACTCTACAGGACATGATGTAGTCTGTTTAAATCTGCCAACATCCACCTGGTAGCTGCCAACGGAGCTGCGATACCTATGAACGGTTATAAAACCCTTCGCATAATTGATTGGAACCGCCAAATATACTAGGAAGTGTCTCATTGCTGACGCCAAGTTGCCAATCCGCGGTGCGTACTTCCTCTCCCATTTCCACAACCTGGTTGACGAAGCTCACTGACAGTTAGTCAACGAGGATTCATCCTCCTCAACACCTCTCACACCCAGCCCCTCTGTCCTAGCTTTCCACATCAGCACACACATGGATATATAAGCTAAACCTCTCACAATGTACCAGGATGTTTTCCTTCAAGAATTTCGTCAAACAACCATGGTTTCAGCATAATACTCTGTTTATCACCATATAGAGGCAACGGTTACCACAGTTTTCACCATATTCATATGTCTATCACCGTATTGTTTGTCAACCGCTAAACAAATGTTCGTCGAAAGACAAGAAATGAGCCTTTGCCAGAAGGCCTCCAGTCTATTGTCATCAAACTTTCACATAATCCTTAAAAAAGTTTGCACTCTACCTCCGTGTTGGGAATACAAGCACCTGCAGACAGAACAGGATCACTACACTCTCATACATCAAAGATGGGACCTCATAGTTGCACAAATCAAAGGTTTTCTCCACGTTCTACCTACTAAAGGGGTATTATCAGGTGTCCATGAATCCAGAAGGCATCCCCAAGACTGCCATCACCACCACATTCGGTACAATGAATTTCAATTACTCCTTTTGTTGCTTTTTTATGCTGGGAGCATTTTTGATCGTCTCATGGACAGCATCCTAGGGGAAGTTTCCTTCTGTAAATGTAACTTGGACGACATGCTATTGTTCTCTTTCTCCAATGAGGTACACTTCCTTCATCTATGTGCCATGCTCGACCACCTGCAACTGAATGGCCTTGTAATACTGCACGCCAAGTACACTTTGGCGCCAACGAAGTATCACTCTTAAGATACCACATCCCTCCTGAAAGGGTCCACATCCTCCACGAGAAGTAGCAGCCATTCAGAACTTCCCCACGACCTTGACCATCAAAACACTGCAAGAATTCTTAGGCATTATCAACTATTATCACCGTTTCCTGCCAGCCATCGCAACCTCTTGCACGCTCTAGCCTCCTTCAAAGGAGAGCAAAGAGACCTGATGTGCAGTCATCTTCCAGAAGTGGTCTTCTGTAATGCAATGAATGCCTTATCAATCACTGCTGCTCTCACTCTTCCTCTGCCACATGCACCTCTCTATCTCTTCACCGATGCCTGTGACATCACTATTGTGGCTGTCCTCAAGCAGGTATTCAATTGGCATTCTTCAATAGAAAACTGTCCAAGATGGAATCCAGCTACTTTACCTCCAAATGCAAAGTGCTGGCAGTGTATTTAGCTTTCTCTAACTTTCCACCCTTTCTTGGAAAAAAGGTCCTCCATCATTCGCAAGAATCACAAGGATCACAAGCATCGTTGTCATAAGGCCATTAAAATGGAAAATGCAACGTCAGCCTCGTGTATATCTGCCTTACTCTCAAGATAGATAGCAAGATTTGGTATTTGCTAGCATATTACTTTTTTGACAGATGTACCATTTTCACCTCTCAATAGTTGACATCATTATCGAATCTTCTGGGTATCACTCTTCCTCAAAACACTGCATACAACTCTGATTTCAACAGTATGATTGAACGTTATCATCGTACAATTAAAGCAGTGTTGATGTCCTGCTGCATGCGCTCTGACTAGTTTACCCAGTTTCCCTGCATGCTCCTGGTATTCAGAAACACTCCTAAAGACACCGTGAATGTCTCAATATCTGAAAAGGTGTATGGTAACCTGTTGGTTTTCCTTGCCGGAATTCTTCCATCTGAAACCTCTTCCGAAAATCTCCAGCAGGTAAAACAAGTTTTGGGAAAATTTTCTCCTTGCTGCCAGAATTGAAAGTCTCAGCCAAGCAACACACCGACTGATCAGCACTCGTGAACATATGTTTTCTGTACAATGGCTCTATTAAGCCACAGTTAATGCCCCTTTAACAGATCTATCCCCCTGACCTGCTGTACGCCGAAAGCATTCCTCCTCAACATGCGTGACAAAGAAGACTGGGTCTCCCTAGATAACCTAAAACTATCATATATCCCGTGAGATGATCCGCCTACCTTACGCTTCTTAAGGCAAGGTGTCCTATTTCACTTGTAACTTCTCATCTAAAGTTATTTCAGAGCAATTATCATCAGAAAGAAAATGCTCTTTAAAAAAATCGGGGAATATTTCTATAAGAATCTAAAATTGAAAAAAATATACCTTGATATTGTCTCAAAATCTAATTCATAGCTATTTCCTATTCCTATGATAAAAATTTCATTAAAACATGTATCGCTCATGTATAAAACATGCTAACGATATTTCAAAATTTTTGTATATTGTTGTGATCGCTCTCCCTTTTCAATGATAACCTGTCTATTCATGAATTTTCCTGCACCATTGGGTGTTTGAATATGTGTGGGGTTCTTGACCGGAAAAGGTTGTGTAAATACTCATGTTCCGACCAAAGAAAGTTTAGTTGCATTCATAATAGACTTCCAGTAACAACCAAATAGTTACCCGGCATAATATGTAAGTGATTATAAGTGCTAGGTTTTTGAGGGTTCTTTTAGGAATGGAGGCCAAAAGCTGCAAAACAATAGATTCCAAACGTGGCACTAAGGAGGTGTCCATATCACGCAACTTCTTTTTTAATAACTGGCCAAAAGTTTTCTATGCGGTTAATATCAGGACTATTACCTGGCCAGTCATTGAAATAGTTGACATCCCAGTCCCTTAGCCAGTGTGTTACAAGTTTGGCCGTGTGAGCAGGAGCCCCATCCTGCATGAAAACTTCTGCCTTGGTCTGCTCGAAAGAGTCAGGAAGGTTGTCGGCCAATAACTCCAGCTGGTTGTACTGGTTCACTCTCTCATTAGCAGGAAGTACAATTAGCTTCCCAACACCATAAAAAGTAAACACTGCCCAAACCATAAGCAAGCCAGGGTGCTTGAGGTTCTTGTTTGTGAAGCAAGGTTTCAAGGGGTCATCACCTGGCTTGCATAATTTGTGTAAAACTCCCTTGTTGGTAAGATGATGTTGGGATATATCATTGGACTACAAATGATATTTTCTTTATAATAATAAGTGTATGGGAGTGTTTCAACGATGGCTTCCCCATCTGAGTAAGAAGTTTGCATCATAGTTAAAAGATATGTTCCTGCTGCCTTGAAATGTCTCTCAGTTTTATCACAAAGACTTTCTGAAATAATTGGCCAGTGATTCAGTCATATCAAAGTAATCAGCTTTCCCATTATACTACACCTTTACTTGTTTGAATTATTTGGTCACATCACACCCATATGTCTTCACAAATTACATCAGTCATAATATCTTGAAAATTGGTCATTCTAATTGATAATGTTCTGTTCAGTAAGCTTTAGTACTCACTATTGAATTCTTATTTATATCTTATTTTCATCATTTATAAAAGTAATAACAGGAGATTGCTTTATAACACTAAATTCGGTAGTAAATTTTACATTTGTTCTCTATACTCTTTGTCAAGATCACTTTCCCACACCTGAAAGATGGTAAGTCTACAGCAAGAGACTACCATTTTGGAACACAGAGATAATACTATATGCATGTTATCACTGATCACCCTTGTTTATATCAATATCACCAGAGAATCGAAATCTTGGATTTTCTGGCCCTTCCTAAAGAGGTTTTACACTCCTGCTACTATTAACATATCTACTACTTGTTTGAATATCATGTCCTCTTTCTCTTAATAAATAGGTATTCACGTGTACATGAAGTGATATTTAAAATAGATTAAAAACTATGGCTTGATTTCTGATTGAACTGCATTGTGGTAGATTTGTTTGAAGAGTTGGTGCTTGTTGGAGCACTAACATTATCTCAAGTTTGTTGTCACTTGTTCAGTCACGAGTTCAGTCAATTCAGAAATGGTCATATGTAAACGCTAAGATGGTATTTCTTTTTGTATAAATTGTTATCTATTGTCAATAGTGTTAGGCTTCTATTTCTTTGTGTAGAAATTACATATGGTTTATTATCAAGAAGTTGCTCCTATAAAAATACAAACCATCGTCATTTAATAGAAGTATTACTTCTGCAAACCTGAATGTCCATTTAAAATTTTAACGAAGTTGGCATGTGGAGGGTAGGCTCCACTTAGTAGCCAGGTAGAGCAACTCTCACTTTAACTTCAGCCCCAATTCAGAATGTATGTGGTTCTCTATTATTTTTTGTATTTGCTAATATGATTAGGAAACTGTAGCCAATGAGAACACATTCATACTTGAGTCACTGTAATGACCCAACAGGGTTGAAGATACAAGTAAACATATTCTACCACCCAGTGTCCCCCACTTTCGTTACTCACAAAATGTGACAGAGATGGCTGTTAGTTTTAGTAATACTAGGTCGTATTTCTAAAAAAGGTTAACATTATTGTTATATGTTCATTCTTTATGTGGTGTCACATCATTTGTCTTCTTGAATAAAACCTCCGAAAAAAGAGTCTTATAGGAAAAAAACGTAGTTGTCCTACATATTTGATATATTGGATCTTTTAGTATGGATTTTTCCAATGCATAGTAATCCCAGATGAATAGCTGCCAATTATTTCTTGAAATGTTATTGTAAACATGATTAAATTTCATAGGGACGTGCTGAAGGGTGCAATTGCATTCATACGTGCCAGAGAGATTTAGACATTGACGAGCGGACCAATCGTCAAACCTTTGAGTGAAGAAGTGCACCAAAGCTATGTTGTCCGTGCGAATTTTAAACGGCCCAAATTCTTTGAGGTGGTGAAACCTATGCAATTCCCTCAATTCTTGGTCAAATGTGGAGTATTCAGATTCCACACTAGACAGTTTCCTACCGTAAAAAGCCAAAGAGTGTGGTTAACCTATGACCCCCTGCTTGAGTACTACAAAAATTATAATGTTTCTGCTATCAATGAAGAAAAGGGAAAGATCAGGTAACACACAAAAACTTAGAGCAGCCATGTTTGATAGGGCATTTTTTGTAGTGCAGAAAGCTGTTTTGACTTGTCTTTGAGAGAGACATAGATGGCTCGAGAGTAGCGACGATGGCTACAAGGAACCAGTAATAATAGTTGATCATAAACAAAAATTCTTACATTGCTTTGATGGTCGAGGGTGTGGGGATGTTTTGAACAGCTGGTACTCTCTCCTGGAATGGATGAACTCCTTCAGGATTGATGCGGTACCCTAAGAAGGATACATCGTTGACACCAAAGGTACACTTGTCGGACGCCACTGCAAAGCCATTCTATTGTAGGCAGTCGAGCACGACACAGAGGTGAAGGAGGTGTTCCTCTTTGAAGGAAGAAGACAAAAGTATGTCACCCTTGTAACATTCTCTGAAGTGGAGGTTGACTGAAAAGCCATTCATGAAGCGTTGAAAAGTAGCTGCTTCCTTATTAAGGCTGAAACCGGATGATTGTAGCTGTATTTATTGAAGTGGGTGGTGATGGCTGTTTTATGGATGTCTTATGAGTTCATGGACATCTGATAACACCCCTTCAGTAAGTCAAGCATGGATAAAGCGTTTGCTTTGTTGTGAGTAGGAGGTAATTGTGGCAAGGTTTTGTTTAGAGGTAGTTAATCCATTCTGTCTGCTTGTTCATGTGCCAGTAATTCCCACATGGGTGCAGGGAATTTTCTTACTGCAGGAATATATGTAAGGACAACAGGCATGAGCTTACAGACTTTTGGCAACGGAAAATTTCTTTCAATTCGGCAAACATTTTTTAGTGACTAAAAAAATTCGGCAGATGACACTTGACTCTTGCGAACACTGATAGCCCTGTTGTCTTGATATGGTGATCAATACTCTGTTTAGTGGGAATGGTGGGCATATTGTGAAACTGAAGACAGAAAACTTCTGAGCGTGATGTGAGGAGACGAGCATAGATATCCATGGGTGCGCTGATGTGGAGAGTAATTTTGGAGGTTGTGTGTTGAACAGGTGTCGAGGATATGAGTCTGTGTTAACTAACTGTCAGTGAGCAACCTCATCCAGGAGGTGGAAATGGGTGAAGAAATCCACACCGAGGATGAGCAATGGGATGTCAGCAAAGAGAAACTTTAAATCATATTTGGCACTCACAAAATATAAGATAAGGGCTTCTTAACACGGGGTGGAGATCGCAGATCGGTTGGCAGCTACTATTTGGACTTTGGTAGGCTTAATCGGAATAAGTTGTATACCAGAAGTCTCTTTCTGTACTTCCATCATGTAAACAGAAAAGAGTGCAGAGAGGGCAGGCCACTCCCAAAAGCCCAAGTCTTCTTAAAAGTCTTTATGCCACTGACCACTGTTTACACATTTTTACACAGCAACTATGAATTTGGAGTGGTAGTAACATATTTGCGGGCAATGTGCGTCATTCAGTGGCTAGAAAGGTCACTGGTTGTGGTGTGAGATAGGGGTGGAACCTATTGGTGGTGGGTGCCTTTGTCATCACTTCTACACATCTGGGTTTTGTGTCTGTGTCCTACCACATTTTATCGTACCGCATTCATGTGAACTTCAGTTGATGTTGAATAGTTGTCCTCTTCATCTTATTTAGGGTATTGATTGAGGTATTGAAGATGGTGAATTGGTTTTCCATAAGTGTGTCAAATTTGGTCACCAGGTCCTTCATGGGTAGAATGTTGACATTAGGGACGACAGCACATGCAGGTTTGGGCAGCCATGGTACCCAAAGGACCCATAGTAGATTCCCCAAATGAGGAGAGCTATTTGTAGCAGGTTGAAAGTGATCTAGATTTTGATTTCCCCGAGTGCAGGCAAAGACTTTTAGTTCACAAACTGTTGTGGAGAGAGCTTAAAAATCTTGGTTATATGGACGGCTTGCAATGGTGAGTACTGATCCAGCATATAAGCATTTGGGGCATAGTACGATATTGGGGTGTCCCTTTGTTTACAAAGGAAATTGTAGATTCCCCCAAATGTGGGTGTTGCTTTAATGATGTAGCTAGTTAGACCCCTTATGTGAAACTGAATCTTGCTGCACTGAAATCAAGTGAATTATTCCCTACTTCTATGAATATGGTAGAGAGAGAGGGAGATAAATCAAGGGAGGTATCACCGAACAGTATGGTGCAGCAGTAAGGGGAAAGGAGGAAGGGAGCTGTTCCTTCTGTGGTCTGCAATTTTGTGATTGTGCTGTTAGATTATATCAGAAAGGTTTTAGGAATGAAACTAAACTTTTTTAACGGATAACGAGCCTATATACGAGTACTTGCAAGCAAAAACCTTACTAAATTCAAACAAGCTAATACAAGAAAAGCCAAGCTTAAACAGCTTCTTTTAAATGTGTGGGGAGAGAGCAAGATATACAAACAAAAAAACAAATATTAAAACACTGAATGATCGTGTGCAAAACGTTTGTCGTATAATGCCCTATATTCCTCAGATTAGTTCCGTCCAAAAAACAGATTTTGAGTGAAGCGAAAAATCTATTTTTAGGTGAGATAGCCATATCGTCCAAATGGAAGTTCCTATAGGGTAGCTTCCTTAGGTATATTTGACTACGGTGATATTCCCAGAGAATTTACCTTAAGGTACCCAGAATTCTAATTCCTGGAGCGAATATCCCTCATTAAATTAACCAGGGATATCGCGTAATATCAGAGGACGTATTCTTGACACGCAACATAGCAATCTGCACCTGGAACAGAATTAACATTTCGAAGGGGTCAAGCGGGGAGAAAACGAAAAACGAGAATGACAGGAGAACCAATAGCAGGGCACCTCTCCTATCTCGCTTCGAGTGCGTACATAGCGCTGCCGACAGCGCCATCTTTATTCCTTGTAGCGATACATGAGGTGGCTACAGATAATGTATATAGGAAAGGGTCCTATAGCCCTTTTTAAAGAAAAGGAAGGGTGGGTCCATCAGGACGACATGGTTATCTCACCCGAAAATAGATTTTTCGGTTAACTCAAAATCCGTTTTTTGGGCTCAGGCCATGTCGTCCCGATGGAAGTATACCAGAGCATCACTGTATCTGTGGATTCTCAAAACGTGCCGTACTCTAAAGAAGGTATTTCCCGGTCAGCCTAGACCTAGAGACTTAAGATGCTACCGTCCTACATCTTTTCATCTAAACATAGACTGTGTTAGTGCTTCCTGCCACCTACAGGGAAGAGTCATACTAGACTGTGGAAAAGTCTCGAAGAGTACATATACCTATGTATGAATAACAGACAAGCAAATATAGTGGTCTCACTCTATATTATGTAAAGCAAAGTTTGTAAAAGAACTGCTGTGTCGATATAAAATACCGACAAGCTCCCCGTTCTATTACTGGATTGGACAAAGGTTTATATAAGGGTAGGAAGAAATTTGTACATCTGCCACCGTTCCTATAGGGCATGAAGTCCTCCCCACTAGGGGAAATCATAAACCAGTGAAAGTTTGCTTGCAGAAAGGAACAATCTACTAGGATTATTCATGTTAAAGTTATACATAGTTTAAGTAATGCTAAACCATTTTCCAGTAAAATGACACAGGCGAATGAGACGCAAGGTTCACAAGAACTAGTTTATTGACAATCAATAAAATAAAAAACAGGTTACTCAGCAATTATACAAGTATAAGAAGAGGATAACCAACAAATAAGCATAAGGATCATAGTAAGTAGAAAAATTGTTTATCTGAAAAGAAAGAATATAAGCGCCACTTTTAATATTGAGATATTAAAATCATAAAAGTCTGTCTTACTATTCAATCACACTGGCGTTGGAAACGCTTTGCACACGTGTCTGCACTTATGCTAGGTTCGCCTTTGATTATGGAACGTGGGCTCCTTAGTGCCCTAACATTTAGTCTGTAGAACAGTCCGTGACTACACACCCACCCTAGAATTAATCTTCCCAATTAATTTCACTGCTCCTCGCAGAGTTAAACAGTACGTTTGACGACACTACCCACTGCTACCACAGACCTCTTCAGTTGCTCCACTTGCTTTGCATAGTGTCTAAAGAATACTCTGGAAGACTTGCAGCCAGTGTATGAGTGAAGATTTTCGAAATCGATGTTATTAAAGAAATTTATGGACGAGGCAACTTTCCTCGGATCGTGACCTGCGGGTGTACTATCTGGATCCGCTCTGCGAATAAAATAGGTGATTTTCACCCTTAGCTGTTTCAGAGATAAATTTGAGCCTGATGTTTCTCCCCTAAACAGCTGACCTCCCCTAAAGTCTGAAGTTGTACGAAGATAGATCTTTAGGCATTCCACTGGACATAGAGATGCATCTTCTTTCAGAGGGCAGATTCTTCAGGGACCCCACCTATTGGTGGGTAGCTCGCTCTTGGCAAGAAACGTTGGGTTAGGAAAAAGGTTCAGTTCTCCCCCATCTAAGAACTGAACACGACCTTCCTCTCGTGAGAGGGCTACAATTTCACTAACCCTGGCCCCCGACGCGAGTGCAAATAGAAATATAACTTTTTGGGTTAAATCCTTTAAAGCACACTCCTCATTGTTCATCCGCGAAGCGATATGAAGAACCTTATCCAGACACCATGAAATGGGTTTTGGAGGTGCTGATAGTCTGAGCCTAGCGTAGAATCTTCGTTGTACCTTAAATCCTAGGTAGGGGGAGAGTTGACGACTGATTGAAATGTGCCAATAAGCGTCTGGCAAGTCTATGGAGACAGTAAATGCCCGCTTGGGTAGTAAGGTCCTTATGTGTTGTGGTGTTAGGATCTTGAACTTACAGATCACTATGAACTTGTTGAGTGGCGACAAGTCCAGAATGACTCTGAGTTTTTCTGAGTCCTTCTTTGGAACACAAAAAAGGCCTTCCTTGGAACTTGATGGACTTTACCCTTCGGATTACTCTTTTCTCCAAGAGTTCTTGAATGTATTCTTCCAGAACGGGGGTAGAGTGTTGGAAGAATCGTGGGCACGGAGGTGGAGTGCTGTGCCAGCTCCAACCCAGTCCATTCGAAGGTTCAACAATCCCAAAAAAGGTGGAGTCTCCCTCCTACCGGAAGCATTGCACTTTTGCTGCTGTTGACCTGAGGACTTGCCTCCTTGACCGCGACCTCCCCTGAACCCCCTTCCCCTCGAGGAGCGTCTAGACGAACCTCTGGCTGATCCTCTAGGTCTTGCTCGAAAGGTAGTAGACTGCTCTTCGAATGCTGAGTTAAATGCCGGAGACTGTGTAGTCACGGCTTGGGGTACCAACTGGTACGTGGTCGGGGTTTGTGCTACCATCTGGGGCACTGCGGTCAAATGAAATTGCTGCTGTTGCTGTCTGTACGACTTGGCTACCCGAGAGGGTAGCCTGGGCTTCTTAGTCTTCTTCTTTGGTTGGAGACCCTCATCCGGGGAAGACTTTCGTTTAAGAGATAGGCCCCACTTTTGGAGAAGGCCTTATCCACTACCTCTTTGACCGCTTCACTAGGGAAGAGGTCTTTGCCCCAAATGCAGGAGGAGATTAGTTTCCTTGGCTCGTGCCTCACCGCAGCCAAGGCGAACACGAACTCCCTACAAGCCCTCCTAGCTTTGACGAAGCTGTAAAGGTCCTTCGTCACTGTGGCCAGATGTGTCTTGGCGACTACCATAAACATCTCTTGAGCCTTGGGGTCACTTGCCATCGTCTCTAGAGTTGTTTGCAGAGACATTGAGGCGGCAAATCTTTCTTTTGTCTCTTGCTCCCTACGCAAGAGAAAATCAGACAGCTTCGGGAGGGCTTCGCTGAACTGACGTCCGGCAATATCGGCCTCCAACTTCCCGACTGAGAAGGTAAGATTAACGTCCTTCCAGTCTTTCTGGTCCATGGGTAAGGCCAAGGCCAGAGGTTTACACTCCTCCAAGGAGAGGCATGGTTTACCTGCCTCGACCGCTTTCAGAACAGCATCAAACCCTTTTTCCATGAAGGGGAAGGCTCTAGTAGGAAAGGCTACAAAGGAAGGATGCTTCTTACTCAAAGCGGGTACCTTTGAGTTTGTGAAGACCCTCTCCTTCAGCGAGCTTGACAGTAAGGCCTGAGCTTTAGCATGGTCAAAAACTATAACCTCCTTCGGCTCCGTCTCTTCCTTTGAGGCTGGTTCCTTCCTAAGGCGGACATAGCAATCCGGGTACGACTCCTTGCTGGGCCAGAATTCCACCTCCTCGAGGGGGACTGAGCCCAATCTCTCCGAGATGACGATCTTTCCCGTCGTCATAGGCATGTGCTCGGCATACCTCCAAGGGTTGGCATCCAAGCGCAAGGGAAGGTCCTTCACATTGAGCTTCTTCTGGGCCCACGTGATGCTGCAAGTCTTCGCATCTCCAACTTCATTGCAGCTGCCCTCTCATTATTTTCTTTCTGCATCTGCTGGATCATTCCAACGATGGAAGAAAGAGTCCTTCCCAGATCCTCTGGGATAGCAGACGATGTTGAGGGAACAGGTTCAGGGGCCTGAACCGGGGTAGCCGACTCCTCGTCGAATTCTTCCTCTTCATTGTCCGGAGCCTGGGTCAGCTCCTCTTCCTGGTCTTCCGCCAGAAGGTCTTTTTCAGTGTACTCGGACACCTCAGACATCCTATCGTCCAGTTGGATGTCTTTTAGGGCGTCTGAGACTTCAGAATCCACCAGAATCTGAACCAACGGTATCTCCGCTTGAGGCTGGGGAATCACTGCATCCGCTGATGCCTTGGGGAAAAGGTAAGCCCTCATCTTCTCGCTTGGAAGATAGGGGCCAGAAGTATTCTTCTGGAAGCCTCTTACCCAGGTTCGAAGCTTCTCCCTCGCTGCGTCCCTTGACTCCGCCAACTTAGGGGCGTCAAACGCCTCGGTAATCAGGTTAGTGCAAATTGTACACAGCTGCGGGTCCCAATACCGGAGATCACCTTTGGAGATTGCGCATGCTGCGTGCCTCCTACACAAATCATGTCCGCAGAAGTTCTTGCTGCGGACGTTGCAGAATAAACTCCAACACTTCGGATGGTCCTCCTGTAAAGAGAAGAAAATTCCATGTGTATCAAGTGAACAACGTATTACCGGATAACTAATGTTAAGTATACATAGCTTAAAGTAACTAAGCTAGAAAGGAAAGAAGGAAAGAAGGAAAGACACACACTTGTATTTCCTGCCCAGTCCATTGCTGTAACCTTCTAGATAATAGAATTTTTATGGTTATTCTTATTCTAGATTAACCGTTAAGGAATTCCAGAGGAAAATTAGGTAGCTCACACCAAAATAAGTAATTTTAATATACTGGATATTTAATTAAGAAAGAACTCGCTTTCTTCATATGTACGGATTCACAAAAGGCTGTACAAGATAACACAAGAGTGTTGGAAAATCTCATTGTTATAACATATTCTCTACTATAGTTTTCTCCATGCAGTATATCCTATACTGTAAAAATACTTACTACTGTATATAATATAATGCGGCACGTACCTTAAATTAGTTCCAAAGTATACTACCTTTAGACTATTGGGTGGAAGAGCGCTGGTTCAAATGTGTGTGCCGGCCGGCAACTGAAAAATGATAGCACCCGGCTGCCGGCCGCTATTCGTGGCGGCCAGCAGATCTTATGGCGTGCTTCTATTGGCGGCCACTGCCGGCCACTCAGGCCGGCAGTCAGGCTAGGGTACAAACACTAGAAGAGAAACAGAATGGATGTAAGGATAAGAGACGGCACTGCCTCACAGCCCGGCATCCAGAAAGAGTGAATATAAGAAAGGGGAGAATGTAAATTCAGGCTTCCATATATCCAATGCCGCCTGGCTCTACAGACAGACATGGATGTGAGACCAAGGGAGGACTGGGGAACTCTCTACAGAAGATAGGCCTTTGCCAGCCGGCACGAACTTGCCGGCAGGCTACGGACTGAGTCAGCTCCACATCTTAACCTACACTAGGTACAGATGTAGAACAACGGACAGAGATGTAATGGCTAGGCCATCACTAAGGAAAGAGGGGGAAAGGGGGGAAGAGGGTCCTGCAAACTCCGCTTTAGTAAAAGATCAACCCGCAGCCAAGAAAGCTCATCCTAGTAGGGAGGCCGGCAATACTTGCCATCTCCCTCAGAACCAAAACAAGGTTTGGTGTTGTTATTCACAGGAAAAGAAGGAGAAAAG